>NW_024609846.1:119246675-119328791 GCF_016920785.2 Ixodes scapularis | reverse complement strand
TGCCCTGTGGCACCGGCGACCAAAAACGCGCCAGCGGCGCATCACGTGACCCTCTCCACCCGCATGCAAAGCACAATGAACTGGCGTTTTTATTGGATTGGGTCGCGAGTGAGCTCTGTTAACTTCTTATATCGTTCTATGGTACCATGAGCACGCTGCATACGCCAACAACATAAATTACGACTCTTTGAGATGTGTGTAAACAGAAGCGGCTTCACAAAACTTTTCAAAATATTGGCATTACCACAGTCCGTACAGCTGACAGAATATTAAAACATAAAATCAATGAAAGGGCAGATGTATAAATCGGTGTGGTGCTTGCCCGCACGCGCGTCAAATTTCAATAAACTTCGTTTGGATTTTCGATTAACTGTTGCCACGGAGGCTTGCCAGCGTCGCTTTCCATATTCTGTTTACTGTTAGCAGAGAGTTTTAGTAGATCGTTGCCATGACTCCGATAACGATACCCGATACTCCGCCACCACCTCCCTTCCGCATGCATGGTATCGTTATCGGGGTATCGGAACAATCTACTAAAACTCTCTAGTACCTTTTTTAGAATCCTCAGTCTTCTCATTGCACCCACCCTCCTTGAAATTGTAATGCGTGTTCAAGTTTCAAACTGCATCACTATGCATATTTTTATTTTCAGCGGTGTAATAACTTGTTATTACAGAGTTGGAAAATAAAGTGATATATGATGCAGCCCGTGTCTCAGAGCAAACATACCTTGCTCAAGCTGGATAAATTCTTCCAAAGATATTGAAAAACTTGCCGAAGATATGGAAAAACTTTTTTTTTCAGGGAAAATGACCACCCGAATTGGCCATTACAAGCAATAACACACGACTAGCACAATGATCCATTCGCTCCAGACGACGACATCTTAACGACATACAGCGACAGAAGAGAGATGAAGTGCCGAATTTGCGCTAGCACTTTTGAAATCACGTCACCATGTGACCACGTAGCTACGTCAACAGACTCGGGGTGGCGCGCAGGCATAAGGAAAATTATTTCATGTGCTATGCAAGAGATGGTGCCGCTTCGCTTCACCTTCAACCTTCAACTGTTTTTCCTTCTTTCTATTCCTCACTACGGTGTTCAAATGACAACGGGTTCAAATGAGAAAGGGTCGAAACGCGAAGGGTTAAAACGCGATGTGCGTTTTGCGAATGGGTTCAGACGAGAAGGGTGCAAATGAGAATGGGTTCAAATGAGACGGGTAAAAATAAGAAAGGGTCGAAACGCGAAAGGTTAAAACGAGAAGGGCGTTTTGCGAACGGGTTCAAACGAGAAGGGTTCAAATAAGAATGGGTTGTTTCGAGATACACCTCTCTTCGTAGGGCGGCCATCACGAGGTATCATCAACACGGGTGGATCTTTTGTGCACTGTGTAGTGAATGCTTTTGTTACCCTTGCATTGTGTGTCAAAGATAAGTAAAGATCGGCGCTGGCCAGAACGCATCACCGAAGAATCGCGGACTATGGAAGACGTATCACTAGATGTTCTGGGCATTTCTTGCCAATTTTGAAGAATTGCGAAACCCCAAATATTTAGCAAGAAAAGGGAATGCTGAGCATGGCGCCTACACGAAAAGCGAGTTGATGCCGTTGTGCGTTGTTGGTCACGTCCGGGCATTGTACCCAAACCCTGTCAATGTGTCCTACATGGGACACACTTGGGAATAAACACTGAGCTGTCGGCTCTTGGTGTTTGTTGTTACTTCTTTATTTTATAAAGGCACCCTCAAAAACCTAAAAAAAAAAAAAAATATTTCAGTGTCAGGGAAGTACGAGCGAACAGAGTAGTTAAGCTAGACAGTTTTGAGTGTCGCTGGGGGAGTGTGAAGTTCGATAGTCAGAATAAGGTGTTTGCAAGGAAGCTCCTGACCGTCTCGCCGATGCACAATTTGCTTTACAGCAGTGACGCCTGAACTTTGCAGGCCTTCAAGGATCTCTGCCTCACACCGAAAAGAAAATCTTCCGATATAACTCGACGCCCTGTATTCAGAGTCCGGTGCGGGATTACTGTGACGCTGGTGTCAATGATGTAGTTCATCTTTTGGATGCCTGTAATTTGGGATTTAGTATTGACCTCCACAAGGAGACCTCCTGAGTGCGACTTTTTTGCCTGGTAAGAATGTAAGGTAAGATTGCCAGCTAAGATTAATGCTCAATGTTTGTTGTGAGCCTTGCCGGAAAATAAATAAAATTGACAAAAAATAGGCAAACATTCTTTCGTGTACAAATGCACCGCTGTTAGTTTTCAAGGCAAGGTATCCGAACTTCTGGCAGGAAAACATAAATATATGCTCCTTTGCATATCATGGGACCCTCCCCCCCCCCCCCTTTTGTTTTTGCATTCAATGTTTAATAAAAAAAATTTTGAGCTGCAGAGAAATATCCACCTTTTTTAGACAGAACAAGGCAGTTCTAATGTATAGTATGTCTTACTGCTTGAAAGATAATGTTAGTGTAAACAAGATATAACTATTATCGCGTATACAAATCAGCAGCTTTTGATTTCAATAAACGTTGATCAGTTTTGTCCAAAGTCAGCCAAAAGCATGAGAGTAAGTTCTGTTGAAGTTTTTTCGACCGATTGTGCCATTTTTTGGGTTGTGACATAGCGTCCTCTATACTGACAAAGCCTGGCAGATCGCCGCGAGACGCGACCGCTGAAAGTGAAAAGGTAGAGCGGAAGCCAACGGTTGAGAGGAGAGGCATGTAACGGGCGACCCGCTGCGGCGAGACGCCGAAACACACTTGTCCCGAGCGATGAAATGTCCGCTCGTGCTCCTCGCGTTCCTCGCTCTACCGCTTCGTTTCTCATCGGGTTTGAAAACCGTGTTTCGGGTCCCCGCCGCTGCAAAAGTCGCCACGTCTTTTCTCGTCGGGGTTGAAAACCATGTTTCGGGTCCCCCTCGCTGCAAAAGCTGTGCGTTGACCTCAGGCTCCCCGAGAAATGCTCTGTGCCACCAGATCCTCGCGCTCCAAATCTGCGACCGGGCACTCTATGGCTGTCGTCGAACTGCCAGGCTTTGTGAGTATAGTGGAAGCTGTGGTTGTGACCAAAATTAAAAAAACTGCTCCCCCCCCCCCCCCAGAAAAAAAAAGAAAAAAAAATCCTATGGTGGCGTGGATCTTGCCCTTGACATATGGGAGCTTTTAAGCAGATGTGCATGGGCGCAGCCATGACTGACCTTTACTTTCTCTTCCTCTCTTTTAATACGCTTCATTTCATTCCTGTGGTCACGAGACAGGTTATTGAGCTACGTCAATAACAATAGAGTTATGTCAACAAAGTTGTCTAGTGGTTAATTCGATATTAACTTATTACCCATTTTAACGGCTGGGCGTCCCAGTGAGGTAACAGGAAGCCCGTTGGTGCGACTGAAATCTGACGCCCGAGAAAAGAGTCTAATAAAATCCTTACCCGTGAAGTTCGCAACAAAACCGTTGCACGAGGGGCTCAATTATCCCTAGGTCGTCTTTCTTTTGATTAACGTATTTTTTTAGTTATTGAAAAAAGAATAATGTCAGACGATCAACTTTGACGATGCTTGTTTATTAATGCAAAAACTTCAAGCTTCCACAGTGCTTTTTACACCCACCATGACTATCGTCCTATGCAACCAATGAACAGTAGCCGGGATCCCAACTCGTGAGGTTACCTCTCGCTTTTCTTTCGCTCTGGCAAAAGCCGGCAATCAGTGTTGCGAAATATAACTAAGCGAGATTATCGGTGCTGCCCTGCCGTGTTCTATGGCCGTGTTAGAGAGCGGCTTTCCTTACGGCCTTTGCCCTCGCCTAGGCGAAATGGAACCTTTTTTTAGCCGCGTGGGGGTGCGACCACACTACCTTGACCCAACACTGCCTGACCCATCCTGAACAACTGTTCCCCGATCACTGAGATTTAAAATATGGGCCAATATGCTTATTTGAAATAACTGTAGTGAGGCGATGGAATTATGTTTCGGCTTACGATAACTAAACGCTTGTCAATACAAACTTGTTTCTTGAGGAGACGAAAGGGAAGAGGTATTCCGCATAAATCCCTGCGGAGAGTCGGCCTCATGACCTGTGGGTCTAATTACTCTGGAACCTTCTCCAACTCAACCCCGGAGCAAAGACGACAACACGGCGAGGAGGAGTTGCCTTTCAGAAGGAATTAAAGCGCTGTAGGAAGGGTATGGCTACAGTGACCCCTTCGAGCTGCGGCCGCAGGGAGCAAGAGCTCCCGTGCAAAGACCGTAGGAGATCGCAGCTGTTCACTCTAGCCAGGTCATGGTTCTTCCAACTGCTGAACGAATAAAGCGCTTGTTCATTAGCACACTTGGCTTCAAATCTAAACATATAATGCGTATAACGCAGAGAAACAAATTGCATCGCAGAACCCATGGGAATCGTCGATTCGAACCAAACCGCCTCCTGTTTCTATCTGGATGAGCATCTTACCGACGTGACCTCAAAGCGCGATGAAATTGGTTCCTTCCCGGGGAAAGAATCTCCGACGTGTGAATACACCGTTAGGAGCTCCACCACGAGAGATACATGGCGACGTGAGAAAGCCGGTTCTTGCTTGCAGTGCTGCGCAAAACTTACTTCGACCTTGCGAAGATTTAGCGTGACATTTCTCCAAATCCACCGTATTCACAAGCCGACATTGTTCAGAAAAAAAGTTGACTCTCGTTCAGAGAAGACTTGACAACGATCGGGGAGTCGAGCTTTCACCACGCAAATCGACCATTAGGCCCACGAATAGCACACAATGTGCCGAAAAACCAACCATCTACTGGCGGCGTTAAATTAAGGGAACCCTGCACTTTTCCAGGGTGCGGGCATGTTTTTATTTACAAAAGAAAAAAAAACACGAAACAAAAATAAGAAGTCTTAAACGAGCCATAGGCTTAGCGTGTGTGGAGAAGGGGAAGTTCAAAAAGTGCGAAATTCCGAGCTTGGCTTCTCGGCGCATCGATAATTACTCGATCGCTTGCCCCAAGTGCCCTGGTATAACGCATAAGACTTTCGGAGGGTAATATTTATAAGCGTTTTATTGTCATAAGATCATTTAGTAGATGGAATTTTTATCGCAATGAAGGTACGGGTCAAACTTCTTAATCAAAAATACCATGTTCTGGGGAATCCCTGAAATGAACGACCGCGCAAACAGCAGGCTTGGCGAAATTTGTTTTGTTTTGGAGCTATTGATCATTGAAACTGCCAGGGCGAAAACTCATCTTCCACCTCTCGGAGATCGCATGTTTGACCGCTTGCTATTTTTTCATCTCTCACGCTGGTGCTCTAGAACTCTACTGTGACACTTTCAACATAGATTTTATATGGCGTTTAATAGATAGATAAAAAGTATTTTGGAATATATTTTTTTAAGTAGAACTTTCTTTTTCTCATGACTTTTGGCGAAGATTGCAATTTCTTGTATGTGACCTACATAAGGTTTTTTTAAGAACCTTGATATCACCAATAAAGCTCGCAACTATAGCCATTTCAGTGCATATACATTCAATCATACATGTACAGGCATCAAACTGCGGGGCCACGGCACCGCAGCTTTGATGCCTCGCTCACCCGTCATGTTTCTACAGGGGCTGTTGCTGATTACCTTGGACGTGTTATCGGCTGTCCCCCCGGTACGACTGGTCATCCCCCCTGCGATTGAATTGAACGTGGACGTGTCTAGCTGCACGGATCGTGCGCCTACGGAACTCAGTTTGCCTTTGTGTTCGCCACATCTTCCGAGTTCACCGCCACGTTTGGACACTTCGCCGTTCGTCGTCCAACAACAAGGGTCTACGTCAGCTGATTCAACCACACAAAAGCACGCCCTTTTCACCGATGCTTCGGGCCACGGCAACGCAGTTTCGATGCCTCGCTCACCCGTCATGTTTCTACAGGCTAGTTACTACGATGCCCACGGTTACCGTGAGGTTGTTTGCTTACTAGCGGTGTCGTAGCCATTCCATTTCTTGAAACGTTTGGCGCGGCTGTGCTTTATCTTTGGCGTCTTCTTTTGCTTAGTGGTGATATCGAGGCAAATCCTGGGCCAATGACGAAGGAACAGGATAATAAGTTTGACCTTGTGTCTAATGTAGTACAACGACTAGAGATTAGCAATGCAATTAAGTGTTCTTGATTACATCAATAAGCTTTTACAGAATCATATCACCCTAAAAGATGACTTAGAATCATTAACAAAAACAGTCCAAGAGCTGCAAACTAAGGCGGAGATGGCTCCTCCGCCTCAGGCTTCCGTAAACGTCGATGAGAATATTTCCAAACAGGAGGACAAGATCGATGACTTGGAAAATTGCTCCCACCGATCAAATGTTCTTTTCTTCTGGTTAACAAACTCGGATGAGTCTCAGACGTGGGAGTCTTCTGAACACCTCGTGATCAAGTTTTGCTCAAACCGGCTTGGCTCCACGGTTTCTTCTATCGCCAGAGCTCACCGTCTGGGCAGTTTTTCGTCTGCTAAGAACAGACCAATCATTGCCAAATTTTACAATGATAAAGATGTGTAATTGGTGTTAGGTCAACGACTCAAGCTAAAGACACACCATTTAGCATATTGCGTGACTACTCTGAGGCCGTCCGCGACAAACGCCGTAAACTATTGCAGCTTTCAAAACAATAAAGAAAGATAGTGACCGTGTTGGCGTTGCTTTTAACAAAACATTTGTGAACAATGACCGCTGCATATGGGACATTCATGCCAATGCCGCTGTGCTTGTTCCTCGCCCTACCAATGCTGCAGTACTTGTTCCTCAGCCTACTACAGCATGATACCCCCCCCCCCCCCCCCCCCCCCCCGGTCAGACTCAAGTATCTTCCTTGTCGTCGCGATCGAAGCGTTTTTCCCCTCATGGTGTTTGTTTTTTGCATACCAATACATAAGAAGCATCCTCCCCAAAAGTGTTGCCCTTTCTTCCCTCGTCGATTCGTGATTAGCGTCACTGAGTGTGCTGACTGAAACGTGGCTGAACGGCCCCGTTCACGATAACAACATTTTAATCAGTGGGTCCGTTTACAACTTTTTTTTGCTGTGATAGGCAGAATCGAAGAGGTGGTGGTGTCCTCATTGCGTTGAGGGAGGAGCTCCTTGCGGTCCTCATTCACATTAAGTCTTTCCACGAATGCGTATTCGTCTCTTTGAGGTGTAATCCCGCCAACGTAATTGTTGGTGTTTTCTATCGCCCTCCTGGTATGAAAGAGGCATTCTTGTGTGAATTTTATCGGATTTTGAGTGAAGTTTGTATTAGATTCCCTAACTGTGTGTTAATATTTTTTGCAGATTTCAATTTCCCTGTCATAAACTGTTCGACGCTATCTATTGCGGCTACCGAAGCAGAGGTCCATGTTTTCCTCCAGACTTGTCTAGACTTCTCATCATCTCAACTCATTACATTTTTCACGCGGCGCTCTAACACCTCTGCAAATGTTCTTGATTTAATTCTAACCAATGATCCCGACATCTGTTCCGACATGGTTCACCCAGACGGGCTTTCTGATCATGATGTTATTACCGGTCGCATTGATCGTTCGCCTAACATAAGTACCACCGATAAGCGGATCAGATGTTACACCAGAGCCAATTTTGATGGACTTAACTTGGACTTATCGCTTTTCTGAGAACAGTTTCTGCATCAATTTGTGCCGCGCACAGTTGAAGCAGACTGGGTCTTGATTAAAATACCTTTACTAATCGAATTGATAGGTTTATTCCTACAATATCGATCAATTGCAAAAACAGTGCGCCTTGGTTTAGTCAGCATCTTCGACGACTAAGCAACAACAAAAAGACTGACGTCTAACCCCTGGTTAGCTCAGTTGGTAGAGCGCTCCACTTGTAATGGAGAGGTCCCGGGTTCGATACCCGGACCAGGCGGATTTTTTCGGTCGCTCACCAGTCACCTAGCTGTGTTTGGAGATGTATGTTTGTCCCTTGTCCCTCTTGTTCCCCTTCTCCAGGGATTATTTTCATCATGATTGTCCAGCTCGCTTGCCCCTTTGCATTTAATTGCATTATAATTATAACATTAAATTGCAAGCTTCACCCTTGTTGGTGTTAGACTGGTGGCAGCTGATAAAACCCTTTTGCTCTACTGACGTCTAACCCCTGGTTAGCTCAGTTGGTAGAGCGCTCCACTTGTAATGGAGAGGTCCCGGGTTCGATACGCGGACCAGGCGGATTTTTTCGGTCGCTCACCAGTCACCTAGCTGTGTTTGGAGATGTATGTTTGTCCCTTGTCCCTCTTGTTCCCCCTCTCCAGGGATTATTTTCATCAAAAAGAAAGCGCCTGTTCAGGCTAGCAGATAAGAACAAGCTCTCAGTTTCTTGGCTCCGGTACAAAAAGTGTGACAGTGCCTACCAGTCGCTTCTTAAATCCACCCGCCGTTTCTTAAATCACCACTCGGCGACGGGGAGTTTATTTTTGCTCTGAAAATAACGAACTATTTCGAGGGACACGCTTAATATTTGTATGAGCAAATATTTCGAAAACCAAATTTAAAACAAATTTTCTTTAAAAAATTCAGATTTTCTTTATTTGCTTTGTCTTTTTGTACGACTGTGTTCTATCAAAAATACAAAAATAAAGTATAGTATTTTGTTTGTATGACTTAAATTGAAACTTGAAATTAATAAGTAATGCGTTGTGACAGCGTCATTGCATAGGTGATATTCTGGACAATCTTCTGGCATTAATAAGGATAATTACCTCAAACCAATACTTGATACGTAAGCTTAAAATTACTTGAAATAGTGAGCACTGCGAGGTAAAAGTTATTTTACTCCGCAACAAAATTTGCCGTCTTCCAACGCATGTTTTCAAGATACAAGCATGATTTGCGGTTATATACACAAAATACTATATATTTTATTTATGTTTTATAATTGATCACAATTACACCTTGGTGTTGATAAAAAAATAAAGCAAATGTATGTAAAATATTTTAATTTGTACATATATTATCGAAATTATATTAAATAAAAATAGCTACATTCGAGCTTTCTGGTGATCTCAAGGTCATTAAACTATCCTATAGATATAGGCCTGACGTAAGAATTTGCAAAACTTTGCGCGAAGATCATCAACGGGAGAATGTCAGTCATTTTGTTGTAGTTTTTTTTAATATAAAATTTTCGTTTTTTTTTTATCATAATAAAATAAATTTTGGAAGTGTCAAAAAGTCCTAGCGCAATTGCTGGCGGAAAATTTTCCGCTAAATTTGTCGGGAAAAGCTTGCGCTAAATTTGGCGGGTTGATAGGGTCATGATGTCACAGTCGCGTGTGACGTCATATCGCGTTGCATTATGGGAGTTTTGGGTCCCGCCGACGCCGGATTTTTTGCGATGCGAGCTCTAAACGCTATCGCTTTAAAATCACAATCCTAGAGTACGCCTCTCGCACGATCATGTTCACAAATTCGCCGAAGAGCTTTCGTCTTCCTGATGTAACGCGATCTCAGGTTGCGTTGAGTTTCTCGAAGGGTCAAGCCAGCAGTTGACCTCTGTCAACCGTGACCGCGCAGCACGTACGCGACTGGCTTTGGGGATGTCCGGTTCTGTCGCCTCTCCGGCCTTCGTCTGCCCGTCAGAGGGGAATCATGAGAAGGGTTTGGAAGATGACGGTGTTTTCGCATAATCACACCGTCTGGGAAGCTCCGATGCTCTTGGGTGAGGCGACGCGGCTACCGGGATGTCGCGCAACACACGATTTCCTGCTCGGTTTTTCCGTCGAGCCGGGCCGGATATACATACATGCTTTCTGCTTCAGGCCGGTATGGAATAAGTTTAGTCATTAAGTCAACGCTATGAAGATTATCGTAGTAATTTTGGTAAGTTATTTCTCTACTATAAGCCAATCGCCGAAACACATAAATTATTGTGCAATGGTACGAAGTTCCTGTCTTAGTCTAGCTGCGATGGAACCAGAAATCTCACATGTTTTCGAGGGGTACTAAAGGGAATTTTTAGATCGCATTTTTTAACGCAATCTTAACCTACCTGGCGGCATAAGTACCCTAGGAAACCCCCAACTTACAATCGTGAGAGGTCTTTTTTTATTTTTTCTTCCAAACGCAGTCGGACATCGCGATACCACCCTTTTTCTGAGGTCTCTCTCAGGTAACAGAAGCGTCTAGCAATGTACGGTCGCTTTTTTAATAGAAAAGAAATGCCTACACATGGTTGTAATTCTTGTTTCTTTGGGAATGCTTAGGACACGCATAAGTTGATTTTGCGCCATAAAAAAAGTCAATCTTTTGTGAAGATTTCAATTTATCTCAGGCTGTTACAGAACCTACTCGAATAACCGACTCCTCAGCCTCTGTATTGGATCTTGTGTTGACGACATCACCCGATCTTATATCGCAAATCACGTACCTGCCGGTCTGAGTGATAATTCTTTGTTACACTTCTTTTTAATGTTCCGGAATGCCGTTTTTTTTTTGTTGTTTTTTTGTACAGGTGAAGCATATTTCTGACTATGCCAGACCGGATTTTGGTGCCATCAACAATGAATTAAGTATTTTTATGAATGATTACCTGCGTGGTTATTTTTCGCGTTCCGTTGAAGTGAATTGGGTCCTCTTTAAAGGCAAAGTTGTTTCACTCTAAAAGAAATACATACCTTGTTCAATGCAACGCTGAAATACTTTCGAACAAAAAGAAGCGACTTTTTCGTGCTGCGAAGTTCTCAGTGCAGTCCAACATCCAACATCGCTGGGCAGCATATCATTCTGCCGCTGCTGTATATAAAGCATCAATACTCGAAGCAAAGCACCGTTTTTTTAACTGTACTTTGCCCTCGATGTTGAAGAACAATCCACAGCAGTTCTGGAATGTTGTCGATCCTTCTGAGAGACTTCAACTAAAGTTAAAGGATGCTGACGGTGAAATGGTAGCGGCAAACGAGTGTGCATCTATGTTAAACAATGTACGTATTTACGAAGTCCTTGGCGAATGTAAATAATTCATGCTATCTAGGATTGTCTCAAGTTCGTAGTTTTGTTATTAATCCTAGTGATATACAATCTGCCGGTGGTATAAAAATAATTAATAATATTAAACTTTCTTTATCGTGTGGCGTTGATAATATTAACTCTATGTTTTTGAAAAACACTAAAATGTATTCCTCTGTTATCGTAACCAAACCTCTCCGGCAATCACTTGGCCTTGGGGCGCTGCCCGAGGATTGGAAAGTGGGGAAGGTGATTCCTATTCATGAAAATGGCGATAAATCATGTTCCAGTAATTATCGCCTGATATCACTAACAAGTATCCTCTGCAAATTTTTAGATCACGTAACCTTTTCTCATATTCTCAATTTCTTTAATTCTCACGCATTTTCACCCCTGCTCAACATGGCTTCAGAAAACTGTTCTCGTGCGAGTATACTATTAACGCTTATACTCATAACCTTCATACCGTCCTTGATCGTTCATCTCAGGTCAAAAAGCATTTGATAAGGTTTCACACAGGCTTCTTTTGTATAAACTCAGTTCTCTCAACATTAATAATCATGTAATAGCTTGGATCAACTCTTTTCTTACTAACCGCTCCCAATTTTTTCATGTTGACGGCATTAACTCTCGGACCTTACCGGTGACCTTTAGTGTACCCCAAGGTTCTGTACTAAGCCATCTTTTATTTCTTATCATTACTATTGACCTCCCCCTGCATGTATCATCCTCAACTTGTCTGTTCACTGCACGACTGTGTTATTTATTCTGAAATTACTAATGATTTTGATGTCTAATCACTTCCAATTGATCTTGATCATATTTCCCGTTGGTGTGATAAATGGCAAATGAAGCTCAATATCAGCAACTGTAAATCCATGAGAGTATCACGTCAGAAAAACACTTGTTGGTCTTACTACATCGAAAATGTTACACTGGACTCTAGATCTTCATATAAATATATTGATGTACTATCGGGGAAAAATGAAATGCGAACAGAGGAGCGCGTGGCTCGCGGTACAGGCTGCGCCGCCTGGAAGTGAGCCTAGGAGCGAGGGTGCGTGGCCTTTTCCGACGTGTTCACACCCCTCCCTCTGCGCTCCCCAAGCTTCAGCAGTGCGCCTCTTAGTGCGCTGAAAGCTATCACCCTATCTTTGCTGGCTCAGCGCGTGCGGTGCAAAAAAGCTCGCCGCACTCGCCGAGCAGGCAAAGATAGCGGTGACAGCTTGCAGCGCACTGAGAGGCGCACTGCCGAAGCTGGGGGAGCGCCAATCGAGGGGCGTGAACACATCGAAGTAGGCCACGCACCCTCGCTCCTAGGCTCACTTCCAGGCGGCGCAGCCTGTACCGCGAGCCACGCGCTCCTCCGTTCGCATTTCATTTTTGCCCGATAGTACACATTGCTAACCACCTCTCATGGAACGCTCATAATGAGTATGTAATTAATACTGCTAATCGCATGCTGGGCTTCCTTAAAAGAAACTTCTCCCGCGCACCATTGTCCCTAAAACTTCTTTTACAGAAACCCTTGATACGCACTAAACCGCGGAGTACGCTGCCTTTATCTGGGATCCAACCAAAATATTTGCATTATTACTAAAGCGGTTCAAAATCGTTCTGTTCGCTTCATACTGCATATCACCGCACTTCTAGCGTGTCACCAATGAAAATAACCTTAGGGTTGCCTGACCTCTCCCTCTGTAGAAAAATTGCTCGTTTGGGTTTGCTTTACAAGATATATCATCATAACCCGACACTAGGTCAGCATCTGTTAACAGAACCATCTTATGTCTAATCTCGTGTCGATCACCAATGTAAGGTAGGCATTCCTCATCGTCAGACATCAACATTTAATCAGTCTTTTATACCTACGCCATCAATGAAAGCTAGCGCTGGAGGCGGAGTCACCGATTATACTTTGAGCAACGAACCGGCGTGCGGTCGTGTATCACTGCTGCGTGGTACACGTTAAAGGACTACCGGTTGTGCCTCACTGGGTAAATTGCTCATCTAAGACAACAGACGCCCACTGAGGCAGAAGAACTTCAGGCTGTATAAACATACACACACACCAATTTTATTTTCACCGACAATAGAAAATAATAAAAAAAATAAAGAAAAACAAAACTTCTTGCACCGAACCGCAAAAGCTCTTCTTGAGTGAATAGACAGAAACCCCTTTTTTGCCCCACTGATCGAAGTAAGCGCTATTCGCATTCTCCACATCAGAGGTAATTATATGCCTGATCTACGGGGTTCCGGGGAGGACATCCTATTTGACGCGCGCTATAGGCGTAGTGGATGAGGTAATCATACGTTGCTCGCTGATCGCTGTACTCTGGCGGATACAGAGTTGCACTCGGTACGTGTTCCACACAGCTACAAGACGGAAGTATCTAGTAAGAAGTCACGCTGGAGAGGACCCTATGAGCGGCAGTTTTAGTTATTTATCGCGAAAACACCGTATAGTGTATGACGAATATAATTTCGATGAATGGGGGGTAATACGTAACCGACGAAGGTTCAACTGACAATACAACATGCCCAAGGTTGGTACTGATACATTGTAGAAAAAAAAAAACACACACAAAGAAAACGGGATTTTATTCCTGTGGTGCTTCCCTGCAGACCTGCGGCAGAATTGCTTGTCTTCTATGCAGGTCGGCTTCTTTCTCCCTAGCCAAACGGCGGCTCTTTCTTTTCCGGCGCCTCTTTGGCAAATCGAACACGGTCACGCTCAGCATGTCGTTGCTTCTGTTCAGCCTTCTCCTCTTCCGTCCGTTTTTTTCTCTTGCGAAGTATTGTGAAGAGTGCGGCAGATCGAGTGAGCTCATCGTGCCGCCACCAGCGCACGCGCGTGATAAGGAGACAGAACGTGTATCACACTCGCCCTCTTCATGCGCACGAGTTTCGATAGGACGACTTGAATTTTCCAGGAAGGGGAATAAAAGAAATTCGTATAAAAACGCCGGATTTATATTATTGTAAATCCAACTAACCTATATTTCTCTCTCTCTCTCTCACAGACACACGTGCGCGCAAGCGCATGCACATACACACACGTATACGCACACGCGTACATACACAGGCACACACACACGCATCAGACGGAACATATTTTTTGCGCGTTTACTTTATTTTTGCTTTTCCGCTTGCTTTTTTACTCACCACAGTTTGTAACATCGCGCGCATTTATTTTTAAATATTTCAAGTTCTCGAGTCACGTTATGCTAATTTATTAAGCATGGTCTTATTACGAACGTACGCCGGAAACCTTAATTCCAACTTACGGATCAAAACATAAGACGCACTTCCAGTATTAGTAACTTATAAACAATCAGGGACTTCTAAAAAAATATATTGTACAGTTCAGTTTCTCTTCATGCCGGTGCTGTTCCCGCAGGTATTGGCAAATAAACATATTCTTGTAAACATGACTGTTAACGTGGATATTTTTTTATTTAACTTTACTGATGTGAACTTACACTTGAGATTACAGCTTGCAAGGTACATAATTCAGGCCGCGGAGCACAATTTCGGTATTACAAATTTTGTTTTTAAAAGAACTCTTGCCTGACGTTTCGTTGAAGCTCTCCCATTTGCCACCACGATAATAACGATACTTGCAGTACTCGCAGCGATACCACGGCATGTATAATTTACGCATTTGTGTATCACAAACGACGTAGTTTTATACGAGTATGTTCTGCGGGGGTGCGAGTGAGAAAATATTCCATAAAATAACTCGTTTCTGCGAGCAACTGGAAGCTCGTGTCTAATATACCTCCACAAATCTGAGGCGCGGTCGTATCCAACACATTTATAACGTTCATAAAGAACATAACTTAGCAAAATGAAAACGAAAAACAGCAATCTCCGTTGCATGGGCGCCGCCATCTTGGAATCACGTGACGCGGCCGCTATAAGGTGACTTCCACTGGACGCTCCGCTCTCGACTCCGCGCTCTGCTGAATACGATACATTCGTGCTTTTCGTCGTGCTTCACCGCAATTTGCTTTTTGCCTTGCAAAAACAACAAAAACAAAAAGCAAGCCCTAGGATGGACGATCGAAACACCACTCAGTAAATAGTAGTCCGATGCGTATCTTTACTAATTGCGTGTCACCATAATGTGCCCAACTTCTCCACTTCATTTTATAACACGTTTCGGCTGTTTCCCTCGGCGACGTACCAGATGCGTGTGTTGACACTGGAGAGGCATGGTGCGCATTGAGTTTGTAGATGAGTACAAAACTCGAGAGGCTGATCACCTCTCAGAGCGCAGGTATTCTTAGGAATAATGAAGAGTATTCGCAATAAAAGGGGCAATGTATATTATTGATAGCGCATTTAAGATCTTAATACGCGACAAATATAGTGAACATAAAGAATATGAGTGTCTCACAAAACCGTCGAACTCTGCCTTCATAAAAAAAAAAAAAAAAAACGAAAACAGTTCCATTTATTACATGGTGGTATCGTTTTTACGGCATAGACGTTCGCGTTATGAGTTTATGCATTTAAAGAAACTGCATATTGAATTCGGTCCTATGTCTTTTATGTTCTTTAAAGGGCAACTCCGGCCAAAACTCAAAATGAATTAAATTACTGGTATCGCTTTAGTGACACAAAATACGACCCCAGCCAAAACATTACGTCCAGGGGACGCCGCATTCTCAACTAATGTCGATAATAAAAACGCGACCCGCCGCGAGCCGTTGCTCCTTAGCGGGCGGCCAGCGGGTTGCCGATCGCTAAAGCAACATTGGGCCGTGATGTCAACATCGTCCTCTTTTTTTCCTCCGTTCCGGACGGGAGCACGGCCCAGCCGTCGCGCGCGCTTCTTTGTGCCGCTACCACCGCTACTTCGGCTTGTAATTGCGTGTTCAGCCGTTGCTTTTACCTGTAGCCCGTGTAGCTTCGGTATAGCCTTTTGTTTATTTGCTTGTGAGGTCTCCTAGACTCGTTTTAGCGAGCAACTCGGTGCGCCCAAGACTGCCCAGCTGTTCCTCGAAAGATGCCGAGTACAACTTAAAGCGCTGTGGGCTGCTCAAACAAGCCGCTGCGCAATTCGGAGGTGCTTTTTCACAAGTTTCCAACGGATCGGAAATGGGAGAAGGTGTGGGTGAACGCTGTTCGACGAGTGGACTTTGGAAAGCCTTGGACGTCGACCCCCAGATCGAAGCTCTGCTCCGATCATTTTTCGCCGGAGAGTTACGAACGAAACCTACAGGTGCCGGTTGCTTGTGGCTTGTCAGCGAAGGGTTCGAGGCTTAAAAAGGATGCCGTGCCGTCGCTCTTTGCCCATCGTACATGTACAGAAAAGGTAAACATGATAAAAGTATCCTGATCAATAAATAAAACAGTCCTTGTCAAGTGCAGTGTTGAAGATTGAGCATTCATGCTCCACTGAATGTCTGTTGAATGGGGAATGGTGGGCATGTAGGACCACTAACTAGCTCCAAACACTGAAGTTTGTAATGAAAACGAAAACAATGTTCTGCTTTGCGTCACTGCTTGTTTACTACGCAATCTCGTGCGTAGTATTCAGGTCCGTAACGACTACTAGCGAACAGCCGGCGCGTGAAGCTCATGCGATATAAACATTCGCCTCCCAATCGTTCCAACCCGTTACGCAGCAGTATTAATTAACTTTGCTCCTGTGAATACCACAAGGGACTTTAAAGAAATCGTAAAAGTTCGGATTTGTAAGTTACAACTCTCTAATTTGCCCGAGTTCGGCTGGAGGTAAATATAATACTTAAAAATGCAAAAAAAAAAAAAAAAAAAACACTTGCCTGTCAAAAGTTACGAAGGAAAACTTAAAATCCTATGTATTCTAGTAAAAAAAAATTGTTGTGGGTGGGGGTGGGAATGCGGAAGGGAAAGGAAGTGTTCTCACCTTGCTAACGTTTTCCGTTTTCCTTTATCACCCACAAAAACTTTTGCTAGCTTTGAAAAGAAAATGACTGCCCAAAGAACTTTTTTTTTTTTTAGTGCGGAAAGTTTTTTTTTTTTTTTTTTGTACAAAGATTTACTACTTGGACGAATTTATGTGGTGAATTAGTGTCGTAGCTTACAAATTCGGCTTTTGCGCGCCTGAGGAAGAAATAACAAAAAAACAGACGTCTACAGCTTGACACACGTCTGTTCGGTTGTCGCGGAACGCGCCGGAGAGCCTCCAAGCTTCGTGTCTGGTACTGACCCGCCGCGCGAAAGCGCCAGCACTGTACGTCACTGGCAGCGCGGCGTAGAGCAACGCCGCTCCATCCACGGAGCCCCGATGACAATTTAGGCCTAGCGACGAGTGCGGGAGACCGCACGCATGCCGACAGCTGCCGAGTACGGCCAGTACGGCACCGAACGAGTTCACTCGTTTTCCAGTCGCTAGCTTTTGGGTATACAAGCAACGAGTACGGCACGGCATAGCGCAAGCGCGGCGGCGGCCGCCGAGTACGCCACTGAACGAGTTGACGGGTTTTCCAGTCGCTAGCTTTTGTGTATACGCATTAACTCTTGCTACATATGCTGGATAACTACCACATATACAGAATTAAAACAAAATCAGTTTACCTTTAACCTTTAGACGACTAGCGCAACAGAGGTAGGTGCCGCTTGGATTGCGTACTCGCTGAACGAGAACGATCTTGGCGTCACGTCCACATAGCGGCTGATTTCCAGTGTTGCCGGAACCTCGAGCGGCTAGTTTCGGTTTTGTCGGCCGCGCCCCGAACAAAACTTTGAGACGTCGATATCTTTAAAACTACGCACAACAACGAGAAAAATATTACACCTTGCAACTCAGGGGCGCTAACTGCACTAAAAACATGTCCATAATCCCAAAATCGAAAGTATGGACCGCGGCGGCCATCTTGAACAAGCCATTAGTGCAACCACTAGATGGCGGCACTCATCCGTATGGCCTATAGAGTTCCTGTATAGGCTCTCTATGGGAGCCAGGGTTGAGCGTATGTTTTCCACGTTTCGCCGCGCCGCTTTTCGCCGAGATCCGATCAAGTGCCGTGCACGAAAGTAGACGTTGCACGCGCCCCGGCGTACGTTCCCCTGCTTTTTAGCGCACCGCGCCTCGAACGCGCTGCGCCGCTATTCGTCGAATTCAGTCACGTGACGAGCGGGATCAACATGCCGTGCAGAAACGACGGCGCTACGGAGATGAACGCGCAACTGGCCAGAAAGCTGGCTCGTAGCAGGGATGTTCCACCTCTGCTCTTAATTTCATCCTTTCTGCTGCTCGCCCGTGCACGTTCAGCGCTCAGCGCGTGCTCCCGCTGACACAACTGCCAGCAAACGTGCCAGTCGTGCTAGCAGTGCTCAGTTCGCACAGAAGTGGAGCCCAGCTAGCTCATCGACCCGGTCTAGAGTGCCTAGCTAGGCAAAATTTGTTCTTTGATACTGGCTTTGTTTCGCGCTGCCAGGTTGGCAAAGCGATTTTGTTAGAAGCTCACAAGCCAGTAGCTATCGTTTTAACTACTCAAGAATTAAAAAAAAATCTATCAAAGAGTGAAGAATTTTATCACACGATAAAGAACATATAAGACATAGCTTGTCAGCATATCGTGTATGTAAGAGCCTTTGCACAGCATAAAAGTTCAAATTCAATTTCTCTGTAAGTCGGAGCGCAGCCGAGAAAACAGGTCAATGAGGCCAATCAATCAGAGCCAAAAAACACTATGTCATGGAACTCAACGTCAAATAGTGTGTTTGTTATCACCGGTCAAAGCAAGCAAGCGCAAACCATGCACCATGACCTTGCGCTTTTAGTATACGTGTTTGTGCTTGTGTTCCTTATAGCTTCTTCTTAGTCGAAATACAAAATATAAGTAGCGCGAGCCGTTTTGATTATTTATAAAAGTAGTTTTTGTTCAGTATTTTAGATCAGAAAAGAAACAAATGCAGTTTATAAAGTATGGAAACAAGAAATTACCCGTCGATATACCCGCCACCAGGCGGTGGAAAAGGCGGCGCATGCTAGAAAGGTGTAGTGGGATCAGGCACCGACGAGCGGCGAGCGTACAAAGGTCCTGGATGTACGCGGCGGCGCTACAGTCGAGGATCAGACCGATTCCGAGGGTTTCGAAGGCCTTCAGCGAGCAGCTGAGGCCTGAGCGCGAAGTGTCTTCCGTTCTAAACTGATCTTTGCCCCGTGTTTGCTGTCGTTTGTGGCCAATGAAGTGTCATGCTGAATTTGTGTTTTATCGCGCAGCAAATGCAATGCGAGCCGCCCTGGCTGCCCGCTTCATACAGCCTATCCAGAACATGCTTTAGTGGCGCCCTCTCGAGCCGTCGACGCGGAGTGCGGCAGCCGTGAGCGCTCGCTGAGCTCACTACCCCTCCTCTAGTTCACGGCCACTCAAGCGACCAAGGACGTCATGAATTAGTTTATTTTTTGCATGTTTTTGTAATTTTAGTTTGCCTATAACTTTTAAAATAAAGCGAGATTCAGTTTCATTAAGTTACTACGTTCAGTGCGCTCAGGTTCAGTGCAAATTAAAAACCAGTAAAAAAAGTCCTTGCAGGGCCCCTTTAATGAATGTTCAGGCAGAATTCACTCAGTGTCAACAGTAAATATAAGGTGATGTTGAACACTGTAACCGGTAGAAACCGCCGACTTGTTATGTCTGATTTACATGATCCGGTTTTGCTTGAAATGATCAGTTTTGACATCGAGGACCGCTGTTTCCATCTACCATTATTTTGCAGCACGAGGGACCTCGCCACTGAAAATAGCGATCAGAATCTCACTAGGAATTTTTAGGCCATTCACAAGAGCTATGTGATGGTAGCGGGAACCAGTTGGAGCTCGAGCGGCGGGCCGCTCAGCAGAGCCTGGTCACCCTCTCCATCTTACCGGCGGCCACGCCGCTGAGTCATGGAGAGGGCTTCTCTGTGGGGGTCCTTGACACTATGGCGTGCGCCAGCCAATGGGAATTTATTCCTCAATTCGCTGTTCAAGACTACAGGATTCGCTACATGGGACAGGGAAATTTAGGTGCCGTTTGGCGGCGTTTCAAAAGCTGATAACGCCGGTTGGCTCCATGGGGCAGTTAACGTAAAAAAAAAAAAAAAAAAAAAAAAAAAAAACGGCAGGTAAATTATTGACGTTACCTATAGCCACTCCTTCCAGAAGGTATATGTGGAGAGCGAACCTGTGGCTGCCAGAGAATTACCCTTTTTGTTTATTGCAAATAAACGTACGGTTTGACTAATACACTTGATGAACGTCATTGAAAACAACTGAATAATCGAATATTCGAAAGATTTTAACCGCGTGGTGCGATAAAGTTCCCACTCAAATAAGGGGCGCAAGGCGGGTGGTTCGGAAACGCAAAAGAAACAAAACAAAAACTCGCGACCGTGTCGAATTGGGCGCGTTCAGTAGCGCCTCCCTTGCCTCCGAACGGAGTGCCTCGAGTCGGAGTCATCGGAGCGCCTACTGAACGGCAAAAAAAAACCGCGGCTCCAAACCTGCTTCTACGCAACTTCCGCTTCCTCCCCTGTGCCAGACGGTCTCCGAATAAACTGGAGGCAGACGATGGCGAGCACGATCGCTTTTATTTGACGCCGGTATTGAAGAAGTCTTTACAAGGTCATTGAAGAAAAAGCGGGTGATTGTACACATCAGCGCTGCTGTTCGAAGCGATGCAACGCGATCGAGCCCTTCGCTTGGCTGTGCAAAGGCAGCTACTGTTATAAAAGCCGACAAAAATCGTCGTCAGTACACGCAAAATACAGAGCTCAGCGAATCTACCCCGCCGGTTGCGATACTTTTATACGGCCATAAGTTTGTTCTGCCCTTCGTAACGAACTTCCTATAAAATGTATTTGTATACACACGGGAAGTTCGGCCGCGCTCGGCGATCAAGGTTTTGTCGGCCGAAGCGAGCCTCAGCCAACGTGCACCCCGATTTAGCTACGCAAACAAAACATTAATCGGTATCATGCTCTGCGTGAGTGTCCAACCGGCTTCCAAAGTCGCGTTCATACCCTGTTTTTCTCTGTTGCGCGCGGACAGGACTATCGTCAATAGGGAGTTTTCGTAGACCGCGCTGCCCCCTCCGCTAAGCGTTCCGCAACGAAGAAGTTGCTACTGCGCCTGCGCGCCGATAGCCTTGACTGTGGAGTTCCCGCTATCGTAGCGGGTTGCGGAGTGCCTTGCGGGACAGCGAAAACGATCTACGAAAACTCCCTATTATTACCAAGTTTCCGTGCAACGGCGATCAAGACACGGCGCGTCAAATGAACGTTCGCGTTGTTTATTAGCATATTCAAACCAAACAAAATACGGTCCAATGCATTTTCCAAAAGAGCCTTACCTCAAAAAGATATTCGAACGCGTTATTCGTCTTACCTTGAGCACTTTTCATTAACAAAAGCGAGCAAACCGCGCACCCGCGACAGAACCGAAGCAGCTTATCCCGCCATATTGTTTGTTTTTTCCTCTTTTAGCGCCGGAAATCGTCACCAGTCAGGATATGACGTCATTTTAGCTCCTTTGACTCTACGTGCACCGTCTCCGGACTCGGTGCTTCGGAGCTTGACTCCGAAGCCCCGGAGTTACGTGCACCGGAAGTGACTTTTGACCGTCCAGTGGAAGGAGTCAGTGACTCCTTGACTCTGGGGCCGCTACTGAACGCGCCCATTGGGACGCATTTTTGTGACGAAGTGAGGCGCCGGAGTGCCACTCGTGCCAGCTCCTAGTGCAAGCCGCTCCCATAATCTGCTCATGATTGTGATGATGATCAAAGTAAGGGAATATCTGTTTATTCTACCTAATGCTATGTTCACACTACTAAAGCCTCTTATACCCCATTCACACGACCGTAAAGACACCTTTATCTAAGGGACCTTTTATTCTCTGCGGCCAATCAATTCACGATCTTCCGCGCGTGGCGTGTGCTCGCGACCTAAGAGCACGGGCTGCTTCGCCGATAGCAAAGGGACCTATGTTAAAGGTACCTTTATGTTGACCGTGCGAATGGGGTATTAATCTGTTTCCGTTTGCCTTGCAAGTAGCGTCAAATGCACCAGTGCACAAGGCCCGTGTCTCGTGCGGCCCTTGGAAACAAATGGCGGCGCAATTGAGCGGAATTGAGCGTCCAAGATTCCATTTGTTTAAGGCTTTTTCCTTGGGACAGTTACTGCTGCAGACGCCAGCACGTGCGGCGCGTGGAACACCATTCCCTACATGCACCTTTGTGGTTGGGTAATTTAGCATTAGGTCTATAGGCTCAGCTGTGCTAAACTGACAATCGGATGTCATTGAAGTGGCTGGGGCACATATAACCTTCTCCCCTTCTTTCGAGTTACACACCTCGCCCCTATGGTTTACTTTAGGTCAAATTTTCACCTAAAATTTGCCCTCATACAGGTGCATTCCTACACGACTGCGTGGTGAAAGCGTTCAATTTTTCTTTTTCGTTTGTCAAAATTTAATTGATCAGCTGGTTAAAATATAATCGCCATTAAAGCATTAATTGATTCATCGGTAGGTAATTAGATCAAGTGCCCAGATCTAGTTATAACGCAACGTAAAAAAAACAAAAAACATAAGCAAGCGCCCCTGCGTGAGTGGACAATGCCTCGTTCAGCAGTTTGAAGTGCAATGACCGGGCTAGGGTGAACAGGTGCGACCTCTTACGGCCTTTGCACCGAAAGTTGTTGCTTCCTGCGGCGGCAGCTTGGAGGGGTCGCTGTAACCCTACCGCTCCTACAGCGCTTTAATTCCTTCTGAGAGGCACCTGCTTCTCAACGAGTTGTCCTCTTTGCTGCGGGCTTGAGTTGGAGAAGTTTCTAGAGTAATTAGACCCACATGTCATGAAGCCGGATACCTTCAGGGACTTATGCGAGACATGTATTTCTCTTCGTCTGCTTGAGAGACAAGTTTGTCTAGACAATCATTTAATTATTGTAAGCCGAAACTTATTTCACTCGGCTCACTAGAGTTATTTCAAGCAAGTACAATTGCACACATTTTCAATCGCAGTGGTCGGGGAACAGTTAATGGCTCAGGCGGCGTTGGGCCGCCTGAGCCATTAACCCATTGCTCCTCGGCGAGAGTGAACGCCACAAGGAAACCGCTCTCTAGCCCGGTCATGGTAGAACATGCCAGGGCAGCACTGAACATCTCGCTTGATTTTATTTCGCAACACTCCATTGCGGGGTCCCCGAAAAACTAAAGAGAAGCGCGAGGAAACTTCACGAGTTGTGATCCTGGGCCGGCTTGCTAGAAGAGCGTTACAGCTGAGACCGGTCTGTCTATGCTGGAAAAAGCGGTGGAGAAACTGCATCGTGACGTCGCCGGTGGGAGGAGCCTAATCTCCATCGCCAACGAACTACATCGGAAGAGAACTGCACAGTGACGTGTCCGGTGACGTCGCCGAACAGTGGCGATTCAGTTGAAACTACATCGTTTCTTTTTTCCCTACAGGGAATTTCGGAGAATCGCCGAGTGGGCTAGCGCGCACCAGCTCGGAGCACGTGGAGCGAAAACTCGCGCTGCAAAACCCAGGGATCCTGGGTTCAATCCCCGCCCCTGCCCGTTTCGATCTGGATGAGCATCGTACCAGCGTGTGGTCGTGTATCACTACTGCGTGGTGCACGTTAAAGACTCCGGGCTAGGAGTCGTACTGCACTGGCTAAATTGCTTATCTACAGTGGGTAACAATGTCGCCAGGTTCAGGCAGACTAGCCTCCTGCGGTGTAAACAACTAACGACCAATTTTACTTTTTGGCTATATTTGACTGCGTTAGTGCAACTTCTCTCGTGCTGCACGGGAAAGAAAAAATGTTCCTTCTGGGGTTAAATTTTCGGTGAAGTAGGAAGCAAAAAAGAAGAAAAGAGAATATGTCCCTCAAGTTGGGTTTGTAGCAGAAGAGGAGGAAAAAGAAAATCAGTTCTTAGTCTCACGGTGTGTATGGTCTTTTCTTTAGTGTATGTTTATTCTAGTTCAGCTGGCCTTACCTGAAGTAGTTGCTTTAAAATAAAGTATAAGTCTCCATCTCTCTCTACCTGAGGTATGAACGAACTAGCTCAACTTAAGCCTGTTACCGTTGCTTGCTTGGCTTTTCGCTCAGCCAAATCGCTTATATGGGGTGCACTCAAATGAAAGCACAATCGTGTTGAATCGTGTAAGAGTATTTAGAATATTTATCGATCACGCCGCTGAACTTGCATTGCTCGAAGAACTTGATTTTTGTGAGCACCTTCTCTGCTTGAGTTTGTTCGAAACACAGCCACTTCGATCCGAGGCAATCGATGATAGCGTTGGTGCCATCACTAAGTACGCGACTCACAGAGCACTGGTGAACACCAATGTTTTCGTCGCTCCCGACGGTTCCTTGGAAGCCGCCAGGGGCGTAAAAGCGTAGAGCTGCGAGGACTTGTTGTTAGACCGTCAGCACACGGGGCCCTTCACGACAACGCTGGAGCTTTCCGCGAAGCTGGTTGCACAGCCCGCTGGCTGTGCAACCAGCTTCGCGAGTCACCCCTTTGGTCAGCCGGTATTCGCCCACAAACCTCGCATCGCTCGTCTCGAAAGCATCCCGGTGATCTCTAAAAACTCGATCCGCTGGCGAACCCAACAGTAGAGATGCATATGTTAGGGTCGCCATCTTTTAAGATGCAGATTGATCTCTGGCTTCGTCTCGACCACTCAGTTAACTGAATCGTCAAAGTGCATCGTGACGACATTTTGACTTCACCGCCAACTGCATCATTTTACGAGCATAGCTCGAACTGCATAGGGGAAAAACTACATTTCAACGTCATGTCACGTGACCCGAGAGAATAGCCAATCAGTGCCCAATGCAGTTTTCTACATCATTTAGTTTGCGTTCGAGCATAGATAGACGGGTAAAAGAAAGCAGTGCAAAAGGGTGCACGGGGCGCGCGGCCGTTTTGAGACGCGGCTTGAGTCCCGCTCCGCTCAAGCGCTGGCTTTGGCAGTGCTTTCTTTCCCATAGTCTCAGCAAAGCAAAAGCAAATTGTTGTGTGTATGTTTACACAGCCGGAAGTTAGCCTCCCTCAGTGGGCGTCTAGTGTCTCAGCTGTAGATGAGCAATCTAGCCAGTGCAGTACAACCGCTAGCCTGGGGTCTTTAGCGTGCACGACGCAGTAGTGATACATGACCGCACGCCGGCACGATGCTCATCCAGATCGAAACGGGCAGGGGTGGGGATTGAACCCAGGATCCCTGGGTACAGTGTACTAGAATACTTCTAGTACACTGTACCCTGGGCTCTGCAGCGCGTGCTTTCGCTCCACGTGCTCCGAGCTGGTGTGCGCTAGCCCACTCGGCCACCGATCCTCTTTTTTTTTCTTTATTGTCGGCCACCGATCCCCCCACAGTCTCAGCTGAGTTGATGTTTCTAGCAAGGCGGACCTGGCTGCTTATTATTAGTTGCAAAGGGCAATAGTCATGGCTCGTGCAAAGAGCAAAGCGCAAGTTTTGAGTCGTTGCATTATTAAACTAACACCATGAAAGCGGATCTTCGCACATTATTCATATTTGAATAAATGAAATAAAAATTATTCTAAAGAAAGACGACCTAGTGAGGGTTTCACACATGTGCAACGCTTTTGAAAGAGCACTTCATGGAACCGGGGTTTATGAGACCTTCTTCTTGCCTCTCAGATTTGAGCCACGACGACTGGCTGTTTTTTGCCTTACCATGAGGACCGGTCACTGCGGTTTTTACATAACACTCTCCATAAGTTAACTACGAGTAGAGTAACGCTAAAACTGAAAATCTCGAATCCCTGCACGATAACGAACAAAATAGAACCAGCGCGGTTGGAAAGCTGAAACCTTAAAAAAAAAAAGTCTGTTAAAAACTTTGGAGTGAAGGGAAAGAAATTCCCCTTCGTCGTCGCCATCATATATTGAATATTTGTACCTTTCGTGGTTTCGGAACATGGCGGGCAGCATTGAACAGCTTATTTATAGGCCCTATAGGTGTTTTGAGAACTTGCTCGTGACCCTTGTGACGCGCTTCCCGTTTTTCTTTCCTTGCGAGATTAACTTTGACTCATTGCAAGAACGAGGAAGTAGCGCGAGGAAATATTTGAGAAAAGTACGAGAAAAGGATCCTTTGCGTCAGGGACAGAATCAGCGCCACTTTTCCTGAACCTTTCAACCTCGAATTTCAGCCACCTTTCAAAAAATGGCGCAAGTGCGTGCCGTCTGCTACAACATAGATCATTTTTTTTTTGTTTAGAACAGTTAGTATGCTTTAAAATAATTGCAATCATACAAAGTTATTTTAATTAGAAAAAAAAACTCTAATTAAAGAATCGTTGTTTAAATAGCTGTCATCGTATTTGATTGCGGTTTCTCGCGTACAGAGTTTAGCTTTAAAATAGTCCCATGGTTTAATATTGTTTTAAGCGAATTTGAAAATGAATACGAAAAAATCGCGGTTACAGTGAACCAGGTCTGTTCCTCTGGCATACAATTAAAAGAAAATAAAATCAGATGCCAGAACGCTGTGTGAGAAAACCAAGAACGCGTGAAGGAAACTTCTTTGAAATTGTATCACAATCAAGTTGTGTTTACAAGAAAACTTCTTGCGTTGCACTTGTAATATTTTGTATGCTGAGTTCCTATGCTTACCAGGAGCATGCCCTTAAATGTCGTTGCTGCGTTATGATGTGAAGCTGAGTTACGAGACTTCAAAATCGCATAAAAAAGGCTATTTTGGAATAAATATTGAAAAATTTCAGTGAGCTAAATAAGAAAAACACGTATGCACGGAACTAGACAAGCCCTTCGTCTATTCAATAAAAAAAAAAATAAGAACGCGTCTTGGATGCATTACAAGTCTAGAAACTTGCAATGCATAGAGATATGTCTTTTAAAATATGAAAACTTTCACTTTTTCTTTTCTTATTGAGCGTTAAGTTTTGAAAAATGCATATAAAATTTTGCACTAAAGAATTAAAAAAATAATTGGCAATTCATTTGCAAAAAGAACGAAATACGTGGCGCGCGCACAGACGCGACATTTCTATCGGAAACAGGAGCGTTAGCACAGCTGCCACCGGTATTATGGTTGGGGCGGCGATGGCGATGCCACTGAAAGTAAAAGAGCGCATCTGTTCAAACGAACAAAACTTTGTCTACGCAGATTCTGGCATTCGACTTCAACTAAACTTGCCGGAGGAAACTTCTTTTACACCTTTAATTTAATTTCGTAAATATTATGGAGAACAGACGTACTTCACTTCACGGGTCGGTCACTTTTACGTGTGCTGAATACGTCGCAAGAAAATGCATGTATAACAAATAGTATATTTACTAAGGCCAACCGTAATCTGTTAGTGAATACTTGAGTAGGGCCCAGGAGCATATGGGGGAAGGTGAAGTACTATGAGCAGCCCCCCCGCCTCCTGGCTACTCCACTGACAGGGCCGATAGTTGGAAAGCTTTCCTACTCGGCCTAGGATGAACCGCCGAAACATCTCTTCAGTACTTAATATTTCTTTTAAAAAAATTACAGGTGGAAATTTACTGCTTCTTTTTTACATTCTACCCGTCATTGTATGAAAATTTTCCGGTCGGTGATTGTCAAAACAATTTTGTGTCCTCGAAAATAAAAGAGTGAGAACTGGGTGATTTCAGATAAGATCGACCAAAGGATGGCTAGTCGACATTTTCAAATCAACTGATGTTTTTATATGTTATTGTCTAGTGTCTCGTATGAACGAATCCAAACTTAGTTTTGACTAGAAAAAATACTTGAGGACAGGAAAAATCGCAAGGCATGAGGTGGTGGACAGTTGCATTAACGCGCACTGATGGAGGGGGCCCGTTTGAGAGTGAATAACTAAAGCGATAACATTAGGAGAACTTTAATACGTTTTAGGCGCAAACTATGGGTATAGCTTGCTTGTAATATAAAGTAATCATATTTATTTAAAATTTATTTATTTTTCTAAAAATTGACAAACATGCCTGCTCGAACGACAAATGGCAAAATTTGGAGGTCTGTATCTCATGAAATAATTTAATCATTATGATATAATTTGCAGATATTATTCTACTAATATATAGCTAATATTTAAAAAATAACTAAGGTATCTGTGTGATACAATAGTTAGGATATATTTAGTCAAACATGGAAAAAAAATCAAACAAAGAAAAATTCCGATGCGAATAAAAAAAAAACACCACCCTCCATTTTTTTTAAATTTAGGTAACCTGTTATACTCTATTTCGGCATTCATTTCCATTAAAAACATGTTGCATCCTTTTATTGAGAAAGAAGATACAACTCCCCAAAGTAGGGTCCTTTTTCAAAGCCTACACTTAGCAGTGTTTTATACAAGAACTGACTCTGAGTTCCAGTTTCATGAAACCAACACACATCTTTTATATATTTTTATTCAGATGAGGCCAATGATAACTAAAGAAATCGTTCACACACTTAAATTAAGGAGAAACTACTGTGTACAAAGAGGTATCATATTACGGACTAGTGATCCGAGAAAAGATCATGCAGCCATCGGCCACTAGGAACTTTGTTTACTTTATTCTCCTGCGACACTATATGCTATTCCCTCTTCCGCTCTACCTTAATCTCTCTCTCTCTCTCATATATATCCCTGATATATATCCAGAACAAAAACATGTTCAAGCATTCCCTTTCTGCGTGGTAGTGTTCTGTGGCTAGCAAAAATCATTTCCTCGCTAAGCTCACGATTATGGCAAAATAGTTGCCGGAAACCGCAGACGACACTCGTCGCTAGTTCTGGCAAAACGGCCGATACAATCTTTTTTCGCATTTCCCCGCTCGCTGTCAAGGACAAGGGGGTTCGCTTCAACCAGCAAAACATGGCCGCCGACGCCTGTTTACTGAGCAGTCATGCCTGTCGCCATCTCACTCGCTGGCGTCACGGGCGATAATATCAGGCACAAAGGGGCACACCAACCGGCAGCATTATCCCCAAATACTCGAGCCTCGCGTAAATACATAGAGTGTAAACGCTGTCGCCATGTTATCGTAGTAAGACCGCCCCCCCCCCTCCCCCAACGGGGGACTGCAGTACGCGACGGCGTACTAACACAACGGCGACGATATCGACATCGCGGGCTCCGAATTTTCCCATAGTTCTACTCCACGGGCATTTCTCGAAACGCTTGATATTGTGTACGCCCGCCTGGAAGGATTTCAGGCGCGTAGTTAAGATAAGGCGGTTCTCCGCGGCAAAAGAAAGCAATTTCACAAAAGCTCAAAAGCGGCGGCGACGCGTGCGCGGTGAACGCTTGTAGTTTTGGTGTAGACAGGGTGTGTGTGTTCTCGTTGTTGACACCAGCCGGTGATAAGGCACTGCAGGCGGTAGCTCAGTACAGCAAGGGCTAATCCGAGTGACCATCAACGTAACCCCGGCCACCGCCAACCCCTCGCGAACCGGTCGCCGACATGGCTCAGGCTGTGTCATGAACCACGTGGTAGAAGCTCGGGTGCTTTCATATCAGCGCGTGGAGGGACGACAGTGCGATTCCGGAAAGTCTTTTTCGAAGGCCGCTGACCACAATTTTTTGTCTGGAGACTTTCCCTCTTTCTTCCTTTGACGTGGATCAAGCTTTGCGGACAGCCTCAGTTGTGACCTCTCTTTTCAAATGTACGTTTGCAGTGAGTGAGCTCCTCAGCCTCGGACTTGTCACTTGTGCACCCAGTAGTTCTTTCACTTGGCAATTATATGCCATCAGTTGGGGTTTAATTTCTATTATTTATGTATACATTATGAAGACGGCCTGGAGCTCCGAACGAGTGTTTTGTGCAGATTACTTTTGCAAACACAAAAAGACTATACCAAAGCAGCGGAATTTTCGAAGTGTTGGCGAGTTGGACCTAAACTCGTTGAAGCAAATTCTTCCGCCTGACTGTTCCACCAAAGTGAGTGCGACGGACTACCTGTGCTACCATTGCTTCATGCACATCACTAAGGAGATCTCGATGCGAAGCTAAGAGCAGTGCCCTGACATATTTGTGCCAGCTGAAGAAGCAATTGAAGATCTAAATCGCAGCATACTACCTACAGATGTGTCGCCGCTGAGACAACCAAGCGTCGTAAGAAGTCGGGACAGGCCTGCCTATGTCAAGAGAAAGCAGACAGAACTGGAGCAGGTTGCTGTCAAGAATATACGCTCAAGGCTACGTATTGCGTACGACAGGGACGCACCATTGGGGTCGTCCGAACCAACATGCTCCACATGCACTGAGTGGGTGGACAACTTTCGGCAGGCCTTTGAAACCGCCACCTCTCTCCGGGAACGTTGTCAACTGCTTACACTCCTGCCGTCAACACTGACGAAGAATGAGGTTCAAAAGATGATTCCACAGGCCTCAATGTACCTCATCAGTAAATCCCAAAAACTCAAGGAAAAGCAAGGCGTGTGGTATGAGCCGGATCCTTACACGAGGTGCAAGGTGAGCCCTGAGAACCTGTCTGCTGCCCTAGAGTACTTCACGAAAGACGAGCTACAATGTTCGCGCCAAAGTCCCAACCAGAAGGACGTCATCTCTGTCATGCTCAACGGAGAGAAAACGTTCGTGCCAAAGCGCTTCTTGACACGCTCAATACGAGAGGCCTTCCGTATATACAAAGACAAGCATCCCGATTCCGGCGTTGGGCTAACGAAATTTTACTCGTTGCACCCTAGATGGGTCCAATGTATTCCACACCAGGAAGTGTGCGTTTGTGTGCGCTGCGCCAATTATTATCTTTGCATTACCGCTCTAGAGAACGTTACAGGCTCAACATTCAACACTGGTGAAATGAACTCGGCATTTCTGTGCGACCCAACAACAGAACTGTGCCTTCAAGGAGACTGTGATCACTGCCCAAAAGGCCAGTTTCTTACACTCCAGGAACTTGATATCCCGGAGGATGAAGAGATTGTGCTTGCAACATGGGAGTCCGGCGACCTTGTGAAAAAAACTTTGGAACCTGAGACTTTCCTAAAAGTCATCCAAGTGACGGTTGTAAGTTGGGTACTACACAGCCATATCCGGCAAACGCAAGGTAAAGCGATCTACGATGAAAAACAGTGCATGCAACGCGGGAGCATTGTCTTTCATTTTGACTTTGCTGAAAACTGGACCATCGTGCTTCCTGACGAAGTGCAAGCATATCACTGGAAAAAAAAAAAACAAGTTTCGATATTTACATGTGTAGTGACGACAAGAAAATCTACAAACAGCTTTGCCATCATCAGTGAGGACCTGTGTCACGACGCCGCTCACGCTTGCTTGGCTCTAGAAAAAGTGAAGGAGTGGGTTGAAGACAACGTTGCGGTATACTCGTACGTGACGTACGTAAGTGACGGCGCCGCCAGTCATTTCAAGAATCGCTACCAGCTTCACCAATTTGCAAAGGACGATTGCCCACAAGCCCAGTGGTTATTTTCTGCATCTGGACATGGGAAAAATGCATGTGACGGAGTTGGCGGACACGTGAAGCACCAGGCCACGCTGAACAACCTGAGAGAACGTTCAGTAAGCGCAATTCAGACGGCCAGGACAATGGTGAGCGTTCTATCAAAGAAACTGAAAGGCGTGCATCTTGTATATCTGGACGAAAATGAGGTTGTTCGGTATCGTGAACAAAAAAAAGAAGAGTGGCTGACGGTGCGCGCCTTCCCTGGCATTCAGTGTTGGCACGCGTGGCGGCTCAGCAAGTCATCAACAGAAGGGACCTGTGACGTATATGTAGCACGGACAGTCGGATCTGCTTGGAAGCAACTTTATTAAATGGGTACAGCGAGGAAAACCTTAGCGTAAAGTGCCGAATTTGATTTCCCAAGGACTGCTCATTTTGAATGCAGGGACATCTTATTTATCACATTTTTCTTCACGGGGTATTTAACCTACTGTTTTTGTTGGTGGTTACTAATAATTTTTATCTGATCACTATAAAAAAAAATCCCAAAATGTTATCCTCGAGCAGGATAAAATATATCGGCTTGCCACGATTCATTCATACACCGAGAGCATCGAAGCTGCTCCAGTTAGGCACTATAGCATCCGTCACCTGAAATTGTTTGTAATCGTAAATACACAGCCAACCTAAATATCTTACTATTATATCTTTGTTTTTGTGTGTGGAAGTAAAGTTATTTATTTTACTCTAGATGTAAAATATACCGGAAGGTACAACTTCACACTGCATCATCTTTTCTCAAATCATTAGTCTCTAATATGATACCACTTTGTACGCTTATATAAAATGCTGTATATAGTTTCTCCTCCCTTTTACTGTGTGACCGATCGCTCTTTTTATCAATGACCTCATCTGAATAAATGTATATAAAAGATTTGTGCAAGTTTCATGAAACTGGAACTCAGAGTCACTTCTTGTATAGGACACTGCTAAGTGTAGGCTTTGAAAAAAGACCCTACTTTGGGGAGTTGTTTCTTCTTTCACAGTGCAATGATGCAACATGTTTTTAATAGAAATGAATGCCGAAATAGAGTATAACAGGGTACCCAAATTTAAAAAAAATCGAAGGTGGTGTTTTTTTTTATTCGCATTGGAATTTTTCTTTGTTTGATTTTTTTCCCATGTTTGCCTAAATATATTGTAACTATTGTGTCACTCAGATACCTTATTTATTTTTTCAATAATAGCCATATATTAGTAAAATAATGTCTGCAAGTTATGTAATAATGATTAAATTATTTCATGAGATACAGATTTCCAAAGTTTGCCATTTGTCGTTCGAGCAGGCATGTTTGGCAATTTTTAGAAAAATAAATAAATTTTTAATAGATATTATTACTTTATATTCCAAGCAAGTTGTACCCATAGTTTGTTTGTAAAAAGTTTTAAAATTCTCCTAATTTTATTGTTTTAATTATTCACTTTCAAACTTGCCCCCTCCATCAGTGCGCGTTATTGCAACTGTCCACCTCTCCCTGCCTTACGATTTTTCTTGTCTCCAAATTTTTTTTCTGGTCAAAACTAAGTGTGGATTCGTTTATACCAGACACTAGACAATGTCATATAAAAACATCAGTTGATTTAAAAATGTCGACCAGCCACCCTTTGGTCGATCTTATCTGAAATCACCCTACTATAGCCTTGCGAGTTCATCTGTTTTCAGCGATCATCAGTGATGATGATCAAAGTAGGGGGATATCTGTTTATTCTAGCTAATGCTATGTTCACACTACTAAAGCCTCTTACACCCCATTCACACAACCGTAAAGGCACCTTTATCTAAGAGACCTTTATTCTCTGCGGCCAATCAATTAAATATCTTCGGCGCGTGGCGTGTGCTCGCGACCCAAGAGCACGGGCTTCTTCGCCGATAGCAAAGCGACCTATGTTAAAGGTACCTTTATGTTGACCGTGCGAATGGGGTGTCAATCTGTTTCCGTTTGCCTTGCAAGTAGCGTCAAATGCGCCTGCACAAGGCCCGAGTCTCGTGCGGCCCTTGGAAACAAAAGGCGGCGCAACTGAGCGGAACTGAGCGTCCAAGATTCCATTTGTTCAAGGCTTTTTCCTTGGGACAGTTACTGCTGCAGACGCCAGCACGTGCGGCGCGTGTAACACCATTCCCTACATTCACCTTTTGTGGTTGGGTAATTTAGCATTAGGTCTATAGGCTCAGCTGCGCTAAACTGACAATCGGATGTCATTGAAGTGGCTGGGGCACATAACCTTCTCCCCTTCTTTCGAGTCACACACCTCGCCCCTATAGTTTACTTTAGGTCAAATTTTCACTTAGAGTTTGCCCTCATACAGGTGTACTTGTAGACGCCTGCGTGGTGAAAGCGTTCAATTTTTCTTTTTCGTTTGTCAAATTTTAATTGATTAACTGGTTCAAATGTAATCGCCATTAAAGCATTAATTGATTCATCGGTAGGTTATTAGATCAAGTGCCCAGATCTAGTTATAACGCAACGTAGAGAAACATAAACAAGCGCCCCTGTGTGAGTGGACAATGCCTCATTCAGCAGTTTGAAGTGCAATGACCGGGCTATGAACAGGTGCGATCTCTTACGGCCTTTGCACCGAAAGTTGTTGCTTCCTGCGGCGGCAGCTTGGAGGGGTCGCTGTAACCCTACCGCTCCTACAGCGCTTTAATTCCTTCTGAGAGGCACCTGCTTCTCAACGAGTTGTCCTCTTTGCTGCGGGCTTGAGTTGGAGAAGTTTCTAGAGTAATTAGACCCACTGGTCATGAAGCCGGATACCTTCAGGGACTTATGCGGAACATGTATTTCTCTTCGTCTGCTTGAGAAACAAGTTTGTCTAGACATTCATTTAATTATTGTAAGCCGAAACTTATTTCACTCGGCTCACTAGAGTTATTTCAAGCAAGTACAATTGCACACATTTTCAATCGCAGTGGTCGGGGAACAGTTAATGGCTCAGGCGGCGTTGGGCATGGTTGTGTGGTGGCACCCATACGCGGCTAATATTGCTCCTCGGCGAGAGTGAGCGCCACAACTAAACCGCTCTTTAGCCCGGTCATGGAAGAACATGTCAGGGCAGCACTGAGCATCTCGCTTGATTTTACTTCTCAACACCCATTGCGGGGACTCCGAAAAACTAAACAGAAGCGCGAGGAAACTTCACGAGCTGTGATCCTGGGCCGGCTTGGTAGAAGAGCGTCACAGCTGAGACTGGGTAAAAGGAAGTAGCGCAAAAGGGTGGGGAGCGCGGCCGTTTTGAGACGCGGCTTGAGTACCGCTCCGCTCGAGCGCTGGCTTTGGCATTTCTTTTCTTGCCCATAGTCTCAGCAAAGCAAAAGCAAATTGTTGTATGTAAGTTTACACAGCCGGAAGTTAGTCTCCCTCAGTGGGCGTCTGGTGTCTCAGCTGTAGATGAGCAATCTAGCCAGTGCGGTACAATCGCTAACCTGGGGTCTTTAGCGTGCACGACGCAGTAGTGCTACAGGACCGCACGCCGGCACGATGCTCATCCAGATCGAAACGGGCAGGGGTGGGGATTGAACGCAGGACCTATGGGTTCTGCAGAGCGAGCTTTCGCTCCACGTGCTCTGAGCTGGTGTGCGCTAGCCATGGAGAATAGAAGGGTAGGAGAGGGCATGACGTCGGCCGCGTAGCCTCCACAAGCCATGCTCCCTTGACGCCTCGCCTCTTTCTCATTTTCCTCCTTAATCTCCTCACTTACCATGCCAACGTGACCACATCACGTGACCGTAGCTAGACTTCGTCTTGCTGTGGGGTACTAGAATACACCACAATCTAGACTTCGACCTGATAAAACCTACCGGACGGAGCGCGCGCAAGCCTGCAAGGAGTCCTTCTACAATCAACCATCCATCTCACACGTGACATGTCACGCGCACCAATCGCCAGAGAGATGTGCGGTCACGCTGGGCACAAAATCGTTTAAACTTTTTATGACTAGGCTTCACCAATATTGCAACGTGCCCCCTCCTAGTACTTCTAACCTCCTTGGCGCTAGCCCACTCGGCCACCGATCCTCTTTTTCTTCTCTTTATTGTCGGCCACCGATCCCCCCACAGTCTCAGCTGAGTCGATGTTTCTAGCAAGGTGGACCTGGCTGCTTAATATTAGTTGCAAATGGCAATAGTCATGGTTCGTGCAAAGAGCAAAGCGGAAGTTTTGAGTCGTTGCGTTATTAAACTAACACCATGAAAGTCGATCGTCGCACATTGTTCATATTTGAATAAATGAAATAAAAATTAATCCAAAAAAAGACGACCTAGTGAGGGTTTCGCACATGTGCAACGCTTTTGAAAGAGCACTTCATGAAACAAGGGGTTAATGAGACCCTCTTCTTGCTTCTCAGATTTGAGCCAGGACGACTGGCTGTTCTTTGCCTTACCATGAGGACCGGTCACTGCGGCTTGTACATAACACTCTCCATGAGTTGACTACGAGTTGAGTAACGCTAAAACTGAAAATTTCAAATCCCTGCACGATGGCGAACAAAACAGAACCAGCGCGTTGGAAAGCTGGAACCTTGAAAAAAAAAAAAAAAAGTCTGTTAAAAACCTCAGAGTGAAGGGAAAGAAAATCCCCTTAGTCGTCGCCATCATATATTCAATATTTGTACCTTTCGTGGTGTCGGAACATGGCGGGCAGCATTGAACAGCTTATTTATAGGCACTAGGTGTTTTCGAGAACTTGCTCGTGACCCTTGTGACGCGCTTCTCGTTTTTTTTTTTTTTTTCTTGCGAGATTAACTGTGACTCACTGCAAGAACGAGGAAGTAGCGCGAGGAAATATTTGAGAAAAGTACGAGAAAAGGATCCTTTGCGTCAGGGACAGAATCAGCGCCACTTTTCCTGAACTTCTCAACCCCGAATTTCAGCCACCTTTCAAAAGATGGCGCAAGTGCGTGTCGTCTGCTACAACATAGGTTCTTTTTTATTTAGGAAAATTAGTATGCCTTAAAATAACTGCAATCATAGAAAGTTATTTTAATTAAAAAAACTCTAATGAAAGAATCGTTGTTTAAATAGCTGTCATCTTATTTGATTGCGGTTTCTCGCGTACAGAGTTGAGCTTCAAAATAGTCCCATGATTTAAAACTGTTTTAAGCAAATTTGAAAATGAATACAAAAAAATCACGCTTACAGTGAACCAGCTCAGTTCCCCTAACATTCAATTAAAAAAAAAAAAAAAAAAAGAGATCAGATGCCAGAACGCTGTCTGAGAAAACCAAGAACGCGTGAAGGAAACTTCTTTGAAATTGTATCACAATCAAGTTGCGTTTACAAGGAAACTGCTTGCGTTGCACTTGTAATATTTTGTATGCTGAGCTCCTATGCTTACCAGGAGCATGCCCTTAAATGTCGTTGCTGCGTTATGATGGGAAGCGGAGTTACGAGACTTCAAAATCGCATAAAAAAGGCTATTTTAGAATAAATAGTGAAACTTTTCAGTGCGGTAAATAAGAAAAACACGTATACTGTGAACTAGACGAGCCCTTCGTCTATTAAAAAAAAAAAAAAAAAAATAAGAACGCGTCTTGGATGCATTACAAGTCTAGAATCTTGGAATGCATAGCGGTATGTCTTTTAAAATATCAAAACTTGCACTTTTTGTTTTCTTATTGAGCGTTAAGTTTTGAAAAATACACATAACATTTTTCACTAAAATATTTAAAAATAATTGGCAATTTATTTGCAAAAAGAACGAAATAGGTGGCGCGCGCACAGACGCGACATTTCTATCGGAAACAGGAGCGTTAGCACAGCTGCCACCGGTATTATGGTTGGGGCGGCGATGGCGATGCCACTGAAAGTAAAAGAGCGCATCTGTTCAAACGAATAAAACTTTGTCTATACTTCGTTTCAGCTCCGGTCCAGACGCAGCCAAAGCTACAAGCGCGAGCTCCGGACTTTCAGCATCCCTGCCAAGCACGCGCGCTCGTACAGTACAAGCACTGTTCTGGGCCACATGCTCGCGCTTGTAGCATCGGCTGCGTCTGGACCGAAGCTGAAACGAAGTACAGGCAGATCCTGGCATTCGACTTCAACTAAACTTGCCGGAGGAAGCTTCTTTTACACCTTTAATTTAATTTCGTAAATTTCGTGGAAAACAGACGACGTACTTCAATTCACGGGTCGGTTACTTATGCGTGTACTGAATACGTCGCAAGAAAATGCACGTATAACAAATAGTCTATTCATTAATGCCAACCTCGATCTGTTAATGAATACTTCAGCAGGGCCCAGGAGCGTATGGGGGAAGGTGAAGTACTATGAGCAGCACAAACCGGCCCCTGGCTACGTCACTGACAGGGCCGATAGGTTTGAAAACTTTCCTACTCGGCCTAGGATGGATAACCGAAACATCTCTTAAATACTTAATAGTTATTTTAAAAAAATTGCAGGTAGAAATTTTATTGCTTCTTTTTACATTCTATGCGTCATTGCATGAAAAGTTTCCAGTCGGTGATTGTCAAAACAATTTTGTGTCCTCGAAAATAAAAGAGTGAGTACTAGCCTTGCGAGTTCATCTGTTCTCAGCGATCACCAGTGATGATGATCAAAGTAGGGGGATATCTGTTTATTCTAGCTAATGCTATGTTCACACTACTAAGGCCTCTTATACCCCATTCACACGACCGTATACAGACACCTTTATCTAAGGGACTTTTATTCTCTGCGGCCAATCAATTAACTATCTTCCGCGCGTGGCGTGTGCTCGCGACCCAAGAGCACGGGCTACTTCGCCGATAGCAAAGGGACCTATGTTAAAGGTACCTTTATGCTGATCGTGCGAATGGGGTATTAATCTGTTTCCGTTTGCCTTGCAAGTAGCGTCAAATGCGCCAGTGCACAAGGCCCGAGTCTCGTGCGGCCATTGGAAACAAAAGGCGGCGCAACAGCGGAATTGAGCGTGCAGGATTAAATTTCTTTAAGGCTTTTTCTTCGGGACAGTTACTGCTGCAGACGCCAGCACGTGCGGCCCGTGTAACACCCTTCCCTGCATTCATCTTTGTGGTTGGGTAATTTAGCATTAGGTCTATAGGCTCAGCTGCGCTAAGCTGGAGATCGGATGGCGTTGAAGTGGCTGGGGCACATATAACCTTCTCCCCTTCTTTGGAGTCACACACCTCGCCCCTACAGCTTACTTTAGGTCAAATTTTCACCTAAAGTTTGCCCTCATACAGGTGTACTCGTACACGCCTGCGTGGTGAAAGCGTTCAATTTTTCTTTTTCGTTTGTCAAGATTTAATTGATTAACTGGTTAAAATTTAATCCCCATTAAATCATTAATTGATTCATCGATAGGTTATTAGATCAAGTGCCCAGATCTAGTTATAACGCAACGTAGAAAAACATAGGCAAGCGCCTCTGTGTGAGTGGACAATGCCTCGTTCAGCAGTTTGAAGTGCAATGACCGGGCTATGAACAGGTGCGATCTCTTACGGCCTTTGCACCGAAAGTTGTTGCTTCCTGCGGCGGCAGCTTGGAGGGGTCGCTGTAACCAGGTCGCTGTAACTCTACCGCTCCTTCAGCGCTTTAATTCCTTCTGAGAGGCACCTGCTTCTCACCGAGTTGTCATCTTTGCTGCGGGCTTGAGTTGGACAAGTTTCTAGAGTAATTAGACCCACAGGTCATGAAGCCGGATACCTTCAGGGACTTATGCGGGACACGTATTTCTCTTCGTCTGCTTGAGAAACAAGTTTGTCTATAGACATTCATTTAATTATTGTAAGCCGAAACTTATTTCACTCGGCTCACTAGAGTTATTTCAAGCAAGTACAATTGCACACATTTTCAGTCGCAGTGGTCGGGGAACAGTTAATGGCGCAGGCGGCGTTGGGCATGGTTGTGTGGTCGCACCCGTATACGCGGCTAAAGACGTCCCGTTGCTCCTCGGCGAGAGTGAACGCCACAAGAAAACCGCTCTCTAGCCCGGCCATGGAAGAACATGGCAGGACAGCACTGAGCATCTCGCTTGATTTTATTTCGCAACACTCCATTGTGGGGTCCCCGAAAAACTAAAGAGAAGCGCGAGGAAACTTCACGAGTTGTGATCCTGGGCCGGCTTGCTAGAAGAGCGTTACAGCTGAGACTGGGTAAAAGAAAGCAGTGCAAAAGGGTGGGGCGCGCGGCCGTTTTGAGACGCGGATTGAGTCCCGCTCCGCTCGAGCGGGACTCCCATAGTCTCAGCAAAGCAAAAGCAAATTGTTGTGTGTAAGTTTACACAGCCGGAAGTTAGTCTCCCTCAGTGAGTCTATAGTGTCTCAGCTGTAGATGAGCAATCTAGCCAGTGCGGTACAACCGCTAATCAGGGGTTTTTAACGTGCACGACGCAGTAGTGCTACAGGACCGCACGTCGGTACGATGCTCATCCAGATCGAAACGGGCAGGGGTGGAGATTGAGCCCAGGATCCCTGGGTTCTGCAGCGGGGAGCACGTGCTCCGAGCTGGTGTGCGCTAGCCCTAGCCCACTCGGCCACCGATCCCCCCCCACAGTCTCAGCTGAGTCGATGTTTTTAGCAAGGCGGACCTGGCTGCTTATTATTAGTTGCAAAGGGCAATAGTCATGGTTGGTGTAGAGAACAAAGTGCAAGTTTTGAGTCGTTGCATTATTAAACCAACACCATGAAAGTTGATCGTCTGATATTGTTCTTATTTCAATAAATGAAATAAAAATTAATTCAAAGAAAGACGACCAAGTGAGAGTTTCGCACATGTGCAGCGCTTTTGATAGACCACTTCATGGAAAGGGGGTTTATTTGACCATTTTCCTGAGCCTCAGATTTGAGCCACGACGACTGGCTGTTCTTTGCCTTACCATGAGGACCGGTCACTGCGGTTTGTACATAACACTCTCCATGAGTTAACTACGAGTAGAGTAACGTTAAAACTGAAAATCTCAAATCCCTGCACGATGGCGAACAAAACAAAACCAGCGCGGTTGGAAAGCTGAAACCTTAAAAAAAAAAAATGCGTGTTAAAAACCTTAGAGTGAAGGGAAAGAAAATCCCCTTCGTCGTCGCCATCATGTATTCAATATTTGTACCTTTCGTAATGTCGGAACATGTTTTTGAGAACTTGCTCGTGACCAGAGTGCTCGTGACCCTTGTGACGCGCTTCTCGTTTCTCTTGCGAGATTAACTGTGACTCACTGCAAGAACAAGGAAGCAGCGCGAGGAGATATTTGAGAAAAGAATCCTTTGCGTCAGGGACTGAATCAGCGCCACTTTTCCTGAACTTCTGAACCTCGAATTTCAGCCACCTTTAAAAAAGATGGTGCAAGTGAGTGTCGTCCTTTTTTCTTTTATTTAGGACAATTAGTATGCTTTAAAATAATTGCAATCATAGAAAGTGATTTTAATTAGAACAAAAAACCTCCAATTAACGAATCGTTGTTTAAATAGCTGTCATCTTATTTGATAGCGGTTTCTTGCGTACAGAGTCGAGCTTCATAACAGACCCATGGTTTTAAATTTTTTTAAGCGAATTTGAAAATGAATACGAAAAAATCGCGGTTACAGTGAACCAGGTCTGTTCCTCTGGCATACAATTAAAAGAAAATAAAATCAGATGCCAGAACGCTGTGTGAGAAAACCAAGAACGCGTGAAGGAAACTTCTTTGAAATTGTATCACAATCAAGTTGTGTTTACAAGAAAACTGCTTGCGTTGCACTTGTAATATTTTGTATGCTGAGTTCCTATGCTTACCAGGAGCATGCCCTTAAATGTCGTTGCTGCGTTATGATGTGAAGCTGAGTTAGGAGACTTCAAAATCGCATAAAAAAGGCTATTTCTGAATCAATATTGAAAAATGTCAGAGTGCTAATTAAGAAAAACACGTGTACTCGGGACTAGACGAGCCCTCCATTTATTCAATAAAAAAAAAAATAAGAACGCGTCTTGGATGCATTACAAGTCTAGAAACTTGGAATGCATAGAGGTATGTCTTTTAAAATATCAAAACTTGCACTTTTTGTTTTCTTATTGTGCATTCAGTTTTGAAAAATTCATATAAAATTTTTGCATTAAAAGACTGAAAGAGAATCGGCAATTTATTTGCAAAAAGAACGAAATACGTGGCGCGCGCACAGACGCGACATTTCTATCGGAAACAGGAGCGTTAGCACAGCTGCCACCGGTATTATGGTTGGGGCGGCGATGGCAATGCCACTGAAAGTAAAAGAGCGCATCTGTTCAAACGAACAAAACTTTGTCTACGCAGATTCTGGCATTCGACTTCAACTAAACTTGCCGGAGGAAACTTCCTTTACACCTTTAATTTAATTTCGTAAATGTTATGGAGAACAGACGTACTTCAATTCACGGGTCGGTCACTTATACGTGTGCTGAGTACGTCGCAAGAAAATGTATGTAGAACAAATAGTATATTTATAAGGGCAACCGTAATCTGTTAGTGAACACTTCAGTAGGGCCCAGGAGCGTAGGGGGGAAGCTGAAGCACTATGAGCAGCCTCCCCCCGCCCCCCCCCCCCCCTCCCCCGCCCCCCGGCTACGCACAGGGGCCGATAGTTGGAAAACTTTCTTACTCGGCCTAGGATGGACCACCGAAACATCTCTTAAGTACTTAATATTTCTTTAAAAAAAAGTTACAGGTGGAAATTTCATTGCTTCTCTTTACATTCTACGCGTTATTGCATAAAATTTTCCATTCAGTGATTTTCAAAAAAATAATAATAATAATAATAATAATTTTGTCCTCGAAAATAAAAGAGTGAGCATACTAGCCTTGCGAGTTCATCTATTCTCAGCGATTTAGCCCCGTGAATCAGGTTGTCGACTTGCTTTTTCAGAATCTTTTGATGAATTCGTCTCTTTATTAGTTTATTACTTTAAAAACTAGCTTCAGTGGATGCGGCTGTAGACAATATGAACCCTCCCCCCGCATCAATTCAGTCTTCCACCGCCGAACCTGTCCGAACCACGAACATGGCCATATGAAGGTGTTCGCAAAAATGTCCGCAGTCTAGACTCTACATCACTGCGTAGCTTTTAAGGTGGCCAAGTAACACTGTATTGTTGGTTGCGTATCAGAAGAGACAGGTGTTTATCACATAATTATGTGAAAACTACGTAACAGACCAACACAGCCGCGAGTGCGCCGAAACAGAAACCGACCGAATTGAAGCTACCTAATGGCGGCGAGTGCGTCTGCGCCCTGTATCCTCCGGTCAAATTTACCTCTGAGATAAAAAGATTTATAGCAACGCGTATAGCTTATACCAGGCAAATTCAATTCCAAGACATTAACGCTAAGTTAAGACAAGGCTAAGTTAAGACAACGCCAAATTAAGACAAATAAAACTGACAAATTTTGATGAATAAACTAAAAAAGAAATCGGTTGCCGGCCTGCTTCCGAACGAATGCTTAGGCCGGAATTTCGTAGCGCCTGTTACACAAACTAAGTTTTTTTTGGTAGCCTGGATTCAATTGAATAAAACTCAGACAACCCTGCAGCTGTGACCTGCATTTGTTTCCAACCCGACACCGGCTCAATTTGAAACGAAACCACTTGCCTGAATTCTCGTGTTGGGAGTTGTGTTGGGAGTTGAAAGGACTGCGCCGTTTTGTTCCACATTCTGAAAGCGGTTGAGTTCGCTAAAGTTTAAATTTCCTTATTTTCTTCCAGACGTTCGGCGTTTAATGATCTGTCCCTTCAACGCACACCTGTCGTGTGAGTTCGTTTTTTTTTTTTCTCGAAAGCGTAGCACCGCTCGGTTCTGACCTTTACAGAAGACTCCAGATGGACCCCAGAGGGCAGCTCCCAGTGACTATGTTAATTAGGAGTTTCACTATATTGCTTCCTTTTTTAATTTCGATAACAATACTTCATACCTGTATAAACGGTGTAGTCCAGCATTAAAAGGAAAGCTCACCGGGGTCAAGTTCGCCGGAGAAAAGATTACTGGAGATAAGCTCATCGTAGAAAAGCTAATTGGAGGCAATTGCTCATAAGAGAAAAGCTAAAAAAAAAAAAGAAATCGCCGGAGATAAGCACGCCGAAGAAAAGCTTACCGGAAAGAAGCTCGACGGAGGAAAGCTCACTGGAAATAAGCTCACTGAAGAAGAGCCGACTGGAGATAAGCTCACTGGAGAATATCTCACCAGAGAAAAGGTTACTGGAAATAAGCTCACCGGAAATAAGCTTACTGGGAAAACGCTCATCGCAGAAAAACTTACCGGAAATAAATTCAGTAGCAGTAGGAATCGAGGAAAAATAGACCATACATAAGCTGACTAGAGAAAATATCACCGTAGATAAGCTCACTGGAGATAATCTCACAGGAAGTAAGCTCACTAAAGAAATGCTGACCGCAGATGAATTCACCGGAGAATAGCATATGAGAAAAGCTAACCGGAGAAAAGCTTACCACAAAGAAGTTTTCCTACTACCATGTTCTGACGGAATCAACGTGCGTAAATCATATTTTGGTAAAGTTGTCACGGGTCGTTGGCATATTATGCCGTCATCGCTCCATTCTGCCAGCAAGTGTTAAATTAATCATCTACAACTCTTTATTTCTCCCGCATGTGCACTACTGTCATCTTGTCTGGGGAAATACTACTAATACAAATTTAAATAAGATACTTGTGCTTCAGAAAAAAAAATAGTACGAATTATAAGTAATGTTCCATATGATCACCCTAGCAGATCTCTTTTCGAAAGTTTGAATGTATTGCATGTGTATAGTTTACATAAATACCGTTTATGCCTAAGTTATAAGTCCGAAGTCATGAACAATATATGTCATCTTGTCAACGTAGCGTCTCTGACGAGGAGATATCCAATTTATTCAACTCGCAACATAAAAAGCTGGAAAGTGCCAAATTGTACAACTACTTACGGTGAGCAGATGTTATCGAATGTATTACCTAACCTACTTAATTATCTAAACACTCAAAATATGGAACTCCTAACATCAACACCGAAAGAAATGCGATCCTTTTTTAAGGTGTCATTTGATGAATTCGATCGAGCAATGTTTTAGTGTCCTGACGTATCTATAGTTATTATGCATGTTTGCCATAAGCTTATAATTTATTATAACTTATATAACAGTGCTATTGCTCTCTATATCTCTAAATAAGTGTGCTTTTGTTGTAATAATCATAACTTTTTATTGAATTGTTAGAGTTGAACTTGCTGTATTCTGCATGTCATTGATACATTTCGCTATTTTTGTTAACTGAGCTTGCATTTTTTTTTTTTTTTTTTACGTTGTGTTCTTTGTGAGTTGCCACTGCTGCTGATTGTAGGGGGGGGGGCCCGAAGAGTCGTCAAGCTGCATTTATGCAGCTTTTTTTCTCGGTCTACTTCCATCATGAATGTGATGGAGAAATAAACATTTATTTATTATTATTATTACACCCGATGAAGTACTATCACAGTTTGAATCGGTGAAGTGCAACCAAGGTACAATAGCGTTTGAGCAGAACGTTCTATCAGAATTTAGCGGGGATATCTTCTCGCTAAAGTTAGTGGTGACATCGTGACGTCACGTCACCTGACACTGATGGTGCCACGTGACAGCACTGACATTATGACGTCGAATGACACTTTGCTCCTTGTGGCAGGGGCTGTGGCGTCAAACCAACAGCTTCGCTCCGTTGCCGACACTCCCTCCCATGCAGGACCTGGTTACTACACCAACACGAGCAAGCAAGCTCCGTGAAGGGTTCCCATGCAAAGGCTTTATAAGAACAACAACAACAACCAATCAGAGACGACCGTATGTCTGTTGCACAGGTGGAAGTCGAAACGGTATACCGGAAATTCAAAGGCCTCCCCAACGGGCGGTGAATGCCGTGAAAGGTCATCCGGCATCGACCCCGAACCCTTATTTCGAAATGCCGCAAACTCCACCCGAAGTTCTCGGGTCCAACTCCCTGTAGAAGAAACAGCGCTGGAGTCAGCGATGACTTCATCCCGAGGAGCGAATACGCGCGACTCTCAAAGACGAGCCTCTCTTTCGCAAACACAGGGAAGGAGGGGTCACGACGTTATAGCGCAGGAAGACGAGACGACGTTTTGTTTTGGACGAACACGTACGAGGCCGGCCTTCGCCAAGGATGGGCAATGCACGTAAGCAACAAAACCGAAAGTAGTCGTCGCGCCTCGTTTATACACGGCACCCGATGAGCGCGCGCCGCTCAAGAGAATGGAAGGGTTGGATGACGGACGTCCGGAACGAAATACACGAGAGGGAGAGAAAAATAGAAAGAAAAATATCAGGTAAATATTCACAGCAATAAGAAAGCTGGGCGGGTTTCCGGCATCGTGATCGCGGAGCTTGGTACGCCCGCCTTCCCGTTCTTTTCAACTATAAACTGTCGTCTCCGCTCGCTTGCGGCGCCCCGCGTTCCGTCTTCCGTCCTTGATGCCGTTTCGTTTGGTTATTTCGGTGGCTCGGCAGAAGCGGTGGCGCTGACTTGCGCCGGGCCGCTGTAGAGAGCCTAGATTCTCAGAGAGGAAACAACTCGACACACGGAGAGTTTGCCTCTTCATGCGCAAATTGGTCGCTCGTGCGCATGCGTGAGTGACCGCGTGGCAAGGAGCATGGCAAGCGGAGAGTATCGCCGGCAAAGCTTGCAACGCTTGTAAGCGACCAACGCCTTCGCCTCCTCCTTGCAGCTCGAGCTGCAAACGCCGTTCATAAAGCACGTGATCGAGTAGTTGGCGCCACTCTCAACTCTGGGCACGCTGGGCAACCGGGCCTTCTCTTTGAGAGGTGGAGAAAGGGGTGCCCTGAGAAAGGAGGGGGGAGAAGGAGAAAAGCGAAAACGAAACGCGAAACCGTTCGTAGGGGGTGGATTCAGCCGCTGTCCGTCGACCTGCGCTGTCGGTTTTGCGCGCGCCGCTCAGGTGCCGTTGATTTCTCGACGGCGCTTCGCTGACGACTCCGGCGAGCGGCTTGCTCGTGAGTTTTATGCTCGGTGGTGTACGCGAAGGAAGTCTTCCTGCCTCGTGTGTCAAGTGTTTCGTTGGGCCGTCGTTCGCCGGTGTCGCTCTGAAGTTGGGCCGTCTCGTTGTTGTGGGGGCGGCAGTCGTGGGGACCCGGGTGTCGGGAGACAGTGTGGCGTCGTAGCATGCCAGTGGAGGTAAGTTTCCTTTCTTTAGTCCTCAATTTGTTGGTTTCCTTAGACGGACTGCCACCCGGCGGGGGTGGGCCAACAGCGATATAAACGATACGGCGATAATAAAAAACTACTGTCATAAAACAAAATAACAAATAAACAAACATAAGCTTCGACGAAAACGCCATTCTTGTCCTGCTTGCTTGCACCTTTGCATATTGCGTTTTTATCGAAACCTTGAAACGCAGGCCGTTCACCCTTCGTGTTAGACTGGTGGCAGGCAGCTGATAAAATCTGTCTGCTCTACTGCCATCTAACTCCTGGTTAGCTCAGTTGGTAGAGCGCTTCACTAAAAATGGAGAAGTCCCTGGTTCGATACCAGGACCAGGCGGATTTTTTCGGTCGCTCACCAGACACCTAGCTGTGTTTGGAGATTTGTGTTCGTCCTTTATTCCCCTTCTCCCAGTATTATTATCGTCAAACAAAAGCTATAGTACCCTATTTCGCCCTATTATGTTCCGCAGGAAAGGCTACAAGTGCGAGCTCCTTGCACTAGGGCACATCTTGGCGGCACACGCTCTCGTGCATTAGGAGCAGGTACTGACGCTGTAAGCCCGCGCTTCCAGCCTTCGCTGCGGTACAACATAAGGTGAAACGGAGCATAGGAGATTTCACAATTATGTCCAGCTACTAAAACAAAACGTTTGGCACTGATTGTTTGTCACCGCTAAGAGCCCATCGCTAAGAGCCCCATCGCTAAGAACCCAAAATTGAATTCACACACAAAAAAAGAGCACAACCGGGTTAGCGCCCAAAATATTAGAAAAAAAAACTGTTTGTTTCATCAAATAAAAGTCAAATTTATGCACTAAGCGTGAAGAAAAAACTGTCATTTTATTGTCGCGGCTTTCAATTTTTCCTCATGCCATCAAAATGTTGAAAGCTTGCAGGGGCATGGCTTTCTTTGGCCACAGTAAAGAACGAAAAATTTGTTGTATATATAAATTTTGTTGTAGTGGCCTTCTTTTCATCGAAGATCTTTTTGAGATAATTAACCCTCTGCAGCGAATCAGATTACAGCATCGGGCGTTAGCAACCCTGAAGAACAATCGCGAGGTAGCGAGAACCGTGAACGTAGTAGGGCACGCCCTGCGAAATCGGGTAATTAATTCGCCAATCGGCTAAGAGGCTTCAATGTCGCAATACGAAGAGATCGGCGTCAAAGGCGCGCTTCGGCAGGATAGTTTCGGTTTGAAGCCGTGTGCCCGTACAAGGGCGTACTATCCTATTCCCGCGGCACGAGTTTTCTTTCAATTCAAAACTTTACGTCAGGGTTAGAATATAAATAGGTCAAGCATATACACTCTGACTACATTATGCTCCAGAAAGTTAACATGTAGAAAGGCAATTAAATATTTTAGGTTAATTAGCTAACTGATTAACCGATTTGGCCTCATTCCTATATACTTCAACGCAGAAGCTCCGTGCAGCGTTGGGGAAGCTGCGGCGTGCACGCAGGTTATAGGTGGGGCGCACCACAATTAAGTTCTGGGGTGCGCGACGTGTTTTCTCTCTATACCCCTCGAGAGATTAGAAATGTGCATGCTTCTAAACTGATTTAACCTTGCCTAATTATAAACAGTCTTCCTTCGTTTATCCGAATGACTCGGTGAGGAATTTTGGTTTTGTTGGATGCGCTAACACGCGAGAAAGAGATCCTACAAACGGTCACACGCAGATTGATACGTGAGGTTAACCGAAACTATGCTTTCTTAAAAAGAGTAGTATGTTGCGTCACGAAAGTCTGTTACGTCACGTAAAATTAAAATCAAAATTTGCTTTAGGTTTCGATTAAGACGAAACAACAAAGTGTAGAAAACGCCTGAAAAAAGAAAAAAAAAAAGAAAAAACAGATGGAGTGTAGAAACGTTAAGAAAACGACGAGCTGAAGAAACGCCTGCAGACAGATTTGAGTACGAATCACCACAACATCCGAGCTTCATGCCGCACGGCTTGTAGCTTGGCACGCAACGTACGAAGCTCGTGTACCGCGGTGACCATGCAACGTTCGAACAGTGTCTGGAGAGTATCGTTTGTATGGTGCATAGTTAATGGTGCCCGGGATTTATGGACACACGCCTGGCGCGTTCGAGTAAACATACCGTGTCAACGACAAGCAGATGACGAATCACGTGGTATTTATTCGATTCCCTAAAATAGCACACACCCCATCTCAAGGAAGTATTAGCCGTAACAAACTAGGACGCTTCGCTAGCGTCAATGTCAACTATTAAAATCGATTAAGCGGCGATTCTAATTACCAGACGCGGGTAAAATAGAGAAATGACGAGAACAAATAGGACGAAGAGAAAGCTAAAGCGCGTAGTGATACCCTTCTGTGGATGTGGTCGCTCTTCTGATTGGCTAAAGAGCGTATGGCTACCATTGCGCTGCACGGAACTTATGAGATGGAGTAAAATGGTTTTCATGGCCACCAACAGTACGACAAAAACCACAACACAAGTTCTCTTTAAAAAAAAAAAAAAAAGTAGCACTGACAAAGATGTAAAGGAGAGGAAAAGTGATGTTCATGGCATGGAAGTTGTATAGATAGTGTTAAATCGAAAACAACTAAGAATTAAAAGAAAAAAAACGAAATTGACAAAATGATTTTGAAAAAAAGAACGAATTAACTATTTAGGCATGAGTAAATAATTAGTGTTGTTTATTCGCTTCGGTTGCTTCTCTCCAGTACCGCGTTTTTCACAAATGCACTATAGTGGCAGCTTTATCGAGGTTGCATGTTTGCGAAGGACCACAAGCTGCCAGTTAATAGCAGGCACTCTCGTTCCGTTCTAAAAATAGTTCGAACAAACAGCAGCAACAGAAAACAACAAAGACGACGGGGAATAAATGTTGCGCGGACTATTTTTACGGTTGCTTTTATTCTTCACGCGAGGCATTAATAAACACGGCCCTTTGCGTTAAAGAATTATCATCCACGGCACGGAGAAGTCCCGAAGCTTAGGCTGTCCGTCGCCTATAATGGCGACGGACAGCTTAAGAAATGTATGTCCTGGCTCATGTTCAGGCCTCTTTCTCCGCGTTTCGTTCTTCGGTGTTTGTACCGGCCAAAGCCACAAGGCAGAAGTATGCGCGCTTCTTCGTTCTCGTCTTCTTCCTCCGATCTGCAGTTGAAGAGGCAACAGACTGCCCCCACAGCTTGTATTGCTGTGAGGGGTCGTTAGCCGTGTCACCGCATGTCTTACCACACCCGCTGCACTCTAAAAGAGGAATGCGAGATCGCTTTCCAGTAGGACGTCCCAGGGACAGCCAATGACGGCGAACGATAGTAGGATATACCAGTGAATAGACCCCCTTCCATGTCCTTACGCTTCATCTAGTGGCTGCTATGCCAATTATCTGAGTCCGCTATTGTTTGAGCATGTATTGAACACGAGGTCTGCGTCACCGTTCGGCGTGAACTTCGATCCAATCGCACGCTCGGTGTCCGAGCAATGGCGACCGCCAATGTTGCTCGACGAACTTCCGGAAAAGCTCAGAATACGATTGGGTTAAAAACGTTGCGTTTTTCATATCTAATCTTTGTTTGATCGCCGTAATGAGCTGGGATTGTCCGTCGTGATTGATTGTTTTCGTATTTTCTGTATAAAAGTAAACTCATACTTTTTTTAACTTTTGGGATGGTTTGGCCCAATGGTTCTCAACCATCGATGTTTCGCCTACCCCTTGTGGATCAGCGGAGATGATGGAGGACCCCTTTCGTGGTGAGGGGAGGAGGAATGTATAAGCTAAATGCGATAATGACATAATAGATGGATTTAACTAAGGGCTAGTGTGATTTAGACTTCTATTACTGACATGCAGACCATTAAACAAGCCCGGAAATGGAAAACGTTCCTTCTCGATCTGAAAAAAGACAACTTTTATTGCCGGGCTTTACTGATGAGGCAGGGCTTCGCGGACCCTTAGAATACCTTCGCGGACCCCCATTTGAGAACCACTGGTTTAGCCCGTGGCGGAAGTTGTCAGTCGGACATTTTTGGGATAGGCCCAAAACAACAACAAACGTATAGGGTGACCCAAGTCACCAGGCTCGGTTTGAAATGGACCGTAAAAATGGACTCCTGCACGTAGCTATCTAAACTTTTCGTCAAAGGTGTATTTCACACGTTGGTTTTTTCTTGTAAAATTAGAAAGCGTAGCTCCCCTTCTGTAAAAAATAGAGCCAAAAAATTTGCTTGGGTCAACGGCGGGCGGCGGCGCAGACGACCAAGTGAGTTGCGGGGCGCGTTTAGCGTGCACATTGATAGATAGCGCTACCTCCTTAGCAAGACTAGAGTTCCTGTATAGGCTCCCTACGGGAGCCAGAGTTGCGCGTTCATGCATGGCATGTGGATACAGCTCCTCACGTGTCTGAATTCGGCGAATAGCACCGCCGCGCGTTCGAGGCGCGCGGCGCGCTCAAAAGCCAGTGAACGTACGCCGGGGCGCGTGCAACGAATACTTTGCTGCACGACACTTGATACGGCTCCTCACGTGGTCGGATCTCGGCGAATAGCGGCGAGGGCGGCACGCGGCACATGGAATCGAACGCGCAACTCTGGCTCCCGTAGGGAGCCTATACAGGAACTCTAATAGCGAGTTCGTTTCACACGCACTCGCACCGTTCGAGTTCTCACCCAGAATGCATCGCACTCGCAGTGTTGCACGGAGAACTGGACTCAAACGAACACGCCCAATGCACCAAGTGCAGAAGACTGATGCCGCCGCCATCTATGTTGTAGAAAAGGTACCAACCTCAAACCGAAACTAGCGCCTTTCTGTTCGGAGTGATGGGGGTAGGAATGTGAGAGTGCAGTGGCTGCCAACGTTTATCTACAAACGTTGGTCACTGCAACCTGTAGTTTATATTTGCGATGACTTCAAGCAACTCAACTGTCATAGAGATGGTTACAGACGGCGTAAAGTTCCGCAACCAGCGGTCTACAAAGCAGCTGGTTGCGATCTCTTTATAATCGCTTACACTGAAGAAAACTGATGATGCTGTCCGAGTAGAAGCTTGATCCGTTTAGGCATGGTATATTGCGTGAACCACTGAAAGGGTACGGCTTAAAACTAGTCTGTTGGAATATACAGCAAAACTTTTCGTGGGACTTTCGATTTCGATCGTCATTAGAGGTGAACCAGATGTTAGCCTTGGTGAGGGCGTCGAGAACGAGAGCTTTCTCGAACAAGATACGACGGGGCAAGTCAGCTGACGTAGGTAAATGTTAAACATGATGATGTTGCAAAGCCTCGGGTAAAGTTCCTATGTTTAGCTTTCTCTGATGCTTATTGGGCAGTCGCAGGTTTCTGCTGGGGGAGTTTTATAGACATATGTTAAATCTTTTCACCCGCACACGGATGGTGATAAACATCTCGAGGGGCCACTGATGCGTTTGTTCTGGGCATTTTTGTTACACTCTGGTATATTTCAGCGGCTATACGGCAACAGAGCGACTTATAACCTGCAAATAAAGCACGGTTTGTCAATTGCTTCTTCCATGAAATAGTAGACGCTCACAATTCAAGCTCGCGTTTGATTCCGTCACCCGCGGGACGCGATTTCTATCAGAAAATCTACTTTTTTTCCTTTCGGTTCCGAGACACATCGTAGCAGACGAACCCTCGTCGTCTGCTCCCGCTCCTCGCCGGAGCGAGGCATGACGGGATTGCATTTTGGCGCACTCCCGATTTCCTCAGTGCAGCGAGTGCAAGTACGCGTGGGGTGCCAGCGCTGAAACGAACTCGGAGAGTGCAACCACTCGTGGAGTGCCGGCTGAAACGAACCCGCTCCACGCTGCCAGTGGGCACGCGTGCCTTGAAACAAGACTAGAGTCTCCGTGGCGCCCTCTTTCCTGCACGGCATCTTGATCCCGCTCGTCGCGTGACTGAATTTGGCGAATAGCGGCGCCGCGCGTTCGAGGCGCGCGGCGCGCTCAAAAGTAGGGGAACGTACGCCGGGGCGCGTGCAACGTCTACTTTCCTGCACGGCACTTGATCCGGATCCTCACGTGATCGGATCTCGGCGTATAGCGGCGCGGCGGCGCGTGGAAAACAGACACGCAACCAGTGGCCCCCGTAGGGAGCCTATGCAGGAACTCTAAGCAAGACGGCTCGCATCCACCGTGGTTTATTAAATGAATATAATTTTTTTTGTCATGTACCTCTGATTAAAACGTAAATGCGGACAATAAACGCAAAACTTAAAAGTAAAAAAAAAAAAAAAAAACGCGTTTCCATGACGACGGCGCTCAGCTTGCTGCCAACGGATTTCGTCTGCGTGTCGTCTGCTTTCTTTCGCTGGTCGGCTGCGCTACAGTGGCTTAAAGGGTGTAGCGTAGTTACCGCGTAGCCTCCACCGTGCATCGGGAACGGCCGCTCCTTGGAAGACGGTGTACGTGGCGCTTCGATCCGCAGCCCGGTTGGGTGCCTCTATCGGCCGGCAGAGAGAGATACCCTAACACGCTTTATAACTAATATAAATACCTCAAAAACAACCCAGTGAACTTCCAACGACATGATTTGTGTTTGAAGGTAAAAAAAAAAAAAATGTGAAACTAGCAGACGACAGCTGCGAATCGGCCGGAGCTGGCCGGAGCCAAGCTGACCAAGCAGCCAAGCCGGACCCATAGCCGGAACGACGGTGCTGCAAGCGCCAGCGCCACCCGCGGCCGTCTTCCAGCGCCCCGCAACTCGACTCTGTCGTCTGCGTCGCCGCCCGCCGTTGACCCATGGCAAGTTCCTTGGCCCTATTTTTTGCAGAAAGGAAGCTGCGCTTTCTTATTTTACAAGAAAAAACCGACGTGTAAAACACATTTTTGACGAAAACTTTAGATTGCTACGTGTAGGCGTCCATTTTTACGGTCCATTTTAGACCGAGCCTGGTGACTTGGGTCGCCCTATTTATAAAACGTTTCCGCGTTACCACAGGTAAGGCGCGTACTCACGGGTGGGAGCTCTGGGCATCGATGAGTTAGGGACAAACTAAAAGTGCGTTGATTTTCTCTAGTTTTTTTTTAGATTAAGTAGCCGCAATTCTGGTTTGTCAAAGAAGATTGCCGGCTCGTTTGCTCGCTCCGGTTGTGCTGGTGCTGCTTTTCAAACTCTACCCCTCAAACACTAAGCCTAACACTCGACTTCGATCACCGTTGACTTCGATATGTTTCGAGGCGAAAGAGTGAGACGAGACAGCGAGGAGGCAAGTCACGCACCGCTCGGAACGAAGGAAATAACTTTAATAAAAACATAAAAACACTGTATTGAAGAGCTCGAACGAGAACGAACGCTACACTGTACGCGCTTCGCTTTGACCGTACAGGGCAGCGCCATATTGGGGATGGGTTGGAGCGTGACTGCTGCGCCGCGACTCGGTTCTGAAACGAAGCTTGAGAGTTTCGGTACTCCGGAAACATTCAGTGACTTATAGTCGTGCCCAGTGCCACAGCGCAAACTGTCTTTCAATGTGAAACGTTCTTTGGCTGGGTGTTCGGCATTCGTGAAGCCCGGATGAAAGCGAGACCACGAGGCTCAACATTGATTGGTTGACGGGTGGGAGAGGGGAAGTGAGGTGCTTGACGCTGATTGGTCAATGGGGAGGTCATGTGACCAGAGGGGTAGGTGAGGAGGAGCTCGACCACCTGTGCGCACTTAAAGGCCGCCCTTAGCGAAAAGTCGTTCAAAATCAGTATACTGAAAGTATACTAATAGTGAACTTAGGGTATGTACTGAAATCGTACTAGTTTCACACTTTTATGAAACAAAATAGTATGCCTTTAGTACACCCCAAGTACATATGTAGTATACCATAAGTGCACCTCGAGTGTACTTTTAGCATACTATAAGTGCACGTTTAGTACTTTACATGTATGTTTTTAGTGTACTAAATGTACACTACCAGTACATATATGCGGAGTGTCCCAAATAACTTGCACCAAACTTTAAAAAAAAAAAAAAAAAAAAAAAAAAAAAAAAACGGAGCGTTTTGCGGGAGTGAAACCAACTGTACACTGCTAGAAAGTCTCTTGCGAAAGTGCACGAAATTGTTTTAGTGCGTCTATTTATTTAATTAACAGTAACAAGCTAACTTTTGAAATCTTCGTTTAAAAGCCGAGGTGTGAATTGGAAAGTTGTAGAGCGCATTAAGAAACACCCAATTAAACCATTTTCAACAAGGTGCACTTTGCATGCTCCTTTTCCCTAGCCTTCAAAAAAACGCCCGCGAAATACAAAAAACTACCGCGTGACAACACGCTTCCCCAATCACGGCGTGCGAGCGCGCCGCGAATGTGCGTCCTTTGAAGGCCGGAAAAAAGCACGAAAACGTATTATGTTTCAAACACTTTAATTGGGTGTTTCTCAATGCGCCCTGCAACTTTACAAATGACATCTTGGCCCTTAAAAGAATATTTGAAAGGTTAGCTCATTAATCTTAGTTATTTACATAACCAGGCGCATTAAAACAATCTGTGCACTTTCTCAGGACACTTGCTAACGACAGTTGATTTCACTCCTGCAGAGCCCTCCGGTGTTTTTTTTAAAGTATGGTGCAAGTTATCTGGGACGCCGTGTATGTTGGGCGCTCTGAATGGAAAGAACGGTCTCAAAATGACCAGAAAAATCGGCGCCTGCATTTAAAAAGCTGACTTTTCAAAGCTGTTTCTTTGAACGGCTGTATTCCAACCTGTAAGATTTTATGTTATATATTATAGCTCCATTCTCGTGAAATGTTAAGAAACGCCGTTGACAACTCAATTGATGATGATAATGCAGAGGCGCCACCATCGGGAGTGCACTCTTAAAAATGAGTCAGGAAATTAACGAGGAAATCTTTGGCAGCTCTATTCCTCGTGAGAATGACGTACCGGCGTCTTCTGAAACTGTGTGAGAAAAGCCATAAAGAAGAGGTGCACTGCATTTTTCGACTGAAAGTATGTATGTGTAGCATACAAACATTATGATCAGTGTTCTTCGCGTAATTGATAAGACAGAAATTGAAATCCTACTCATCACTTTATTCAAGTTTCCGAGCCTGCCTCACTGTACACTCTCGTTTTTGATGATGGTATGCCAATACATCCTGCGTAAAAAGAGAAGAGAAAATTACCCTATGGCACTCTATGATATAACATCACATAATTCGCTCAAAGGACCACTATGTGAGGAAGGCACGATAGCAACAACTTCATCCTGACAAAAGGGCGAGGAAAATCGGACAATGTCGTTTCTGAAAACCTGATACCTGGAAGAAGCTCTAACACAGAGCAAACAAAATGATTGGCATTTTCTTAATGCCTCCTTTTCTTTTGCTGTGAACACACATACAAGTCATACGCTATTACACATTCAGTGATGCGGCTTAATTTATGATAAGCACTTTTTTTTATATAACTTCGAGCTTTCAGAGAAAAGATTCAATATAATGGGTCGGACATAAATGGTTGCTATTAACTGTCCTATATATTTACACATTATCTGATATCATAAAAGCACTAGAGCAGGGTAGGGCTGTACTGCATCAATTATAAATTTCTAACCAATTAAAAGTTGGCATTTATTTATTTATTAGTATTGGCCATTATTCTTTGACAAAGAATAACTGGGCGAGTTGGTACGTTGGTAGTCTTTCAACTCCATCGAATATTCAAGTCCTTTTAACATTTTCTCATGCTTTTCCTTTTTTTAACTGCTCTGCCTTTTGTAGCGGCTTCTGCCGCCACTAAAAAACGTGACATCCATACTCACTTTATTCACAACACACAATCGCAAACTTGGAAAGCGTGCCGCTTCGGCATACGCAAAGAGATCGTCCGTCTCTACGGCACGGGCATCAGCACGGGCAAGAAATCATGCTGTTCGCTCTTGTAACGTTTTTCTCGCTCCCGCTTTATGAAACAAATCGTTGGCGAGAGACTGTTGGGACCACACGTCCAGAACGAGCATGACCTGTGATTGCTTGAACTGCCGTCAGACTGTATTTGAACGCTCCGCAAAAGCGTCGTCGGGCGACCGTCGTAGGGACGGCGCCCAGGACAGGCCCTCGGCTGGCCCTCGGTACCGCCGCACGCGAATCTTTCTCGCTCTGCGGAGAGAGCCATAAATTCTGAAGATACGCTCTTTTCAAATAACGAAATAAAACCGGGTAGAGCATAGTGAGAGTCAAGCATAGCTTAGCAAGTACACGGTACAAGACAAAGTTTGAAACAGCGGCGCACTTCGCAGAAACAAAAGGAACTTCCTCACCTTTGCTTGCACCAGTCGGCCATGACTGTCCGCCGCTTGCGACGCTGCGTCTCACAGCTCTCAGTAATCGCTTGCTATTATTGAACACGGTATTCGTAAGTAAGCTTTATAAAATATCCGCTAAAACGGCTAAAACGTAAAAAGGAAGCGATGCTCGAACACTCCGGAACTCCAACGGCGGCCGAACGGAAGCTGATTGCAATAGCGATGGTCTTGCGCAGTTTTCAAAAGTCTCTTCTTTTTGTTCTTTTTTTTTTAAGACAAAACTAAGCAAATCAATATATTATTAATAATAATGTCACTTTATTATATTCGTAAAAAATTAACAAAACGTTTAGTCTATCTTAGGTTTTATCTAAACTTTCGGTTTTCTTTTTCAGTGTAAAACCGAAACTATCTCAAGCAATTTCTCCCTTGTCGCCAAGGCTATTTTGATTCATCAGCGCATGCTTGCACCGCTGGTATTTCGGCTTTTCTGGAAGGATCGGCTCTCGCGGCACATAAATAATGAGGGCAACTTCGTGTTTTGAGACAATGAGCGTGCCCGTCTTTTTTGACGAGGGAAAGACACGTTAAATTTACGTCGATTTTTTACAGTGTGGAAATCTCGATCGACGGTGTTGTTCGTTGTTGCAATTGTCAATCTCTTTTCACGTGAATTGAGATGTCTTAGAGTTTTGCAAGATAAATCTACACCATGAAACACTTTCGGTGAAAGCTTGAGGTTGTTACATAAAGGCGCCGATTTCTCCAGCCAATTTCAGAGCGAGCTTTCATTCATAACATCACTTCGCTTACGCGGTTTGGAAGTTGGTTTGCGCTGCATGCGACCATGCAAGGTGGAGGATCTTATGCCCCCATTTATAGCCGTGGTTTCTTTTGCCTCCTGTCCTTTTGATTGCTGGGGATGCAGATATCTGAAACAGCGTATAGTTACGCTGAGACCTGCATTACAAAAACACCGGATTATCCTGCAAACGTAATTTGTCTACTAGCCTATGGGGCAGCGTGCAAGTGGCGGTGCACTTTGAAAACAAAGTCATGTGCATGCGTTTTCATCAGCAGCATTAAACACTTGGTGCGATTACCCTCGATCGCCCAGCTTCCGAATAGTGCTAACAGTTTTTTTACAGTAAACTTTTATTCTTCAATAAAGGTAACAAATACAGCTCAGGGAAAATAAAAGCTATCTTTGCAATAAAAGTAGACTGTTCAATTGATAAATATAGTAGAAATGACTAGCTAAAATAATTATTGACAAGTTAGATAACGCTACTTTCCGTGGCGTACAATGTAGCTAATTTTTCTATTTGTGCTTTTTTTTTTAGGCGTAAGTCCATGCTGCATTTGCGACGTAAGTATGCTCTGACAGTGCCGGTCGTTTCCCCGGGGAACTTTTGGACCACGTGGTCTGCAGTGAAATGAGAAATGAGGCATCCCTTTGTCACATTATGTCAGCTATACCCGGTGATATTTTTTAATCAACTGGTTTCAGGAAAACTGGGGCCTCATGTCATGTTGATGCACTCTTCATGTGTGTCGTGCGACTCGGCGGACATTACATGGGTGAATAACCGTGGCAACATCTTTTTAAGTAATTAAAATCCGTAAATTTACTTTTTTTATTATTGCTGTTTTAGAGGCAGTCGTTATTGGAGCCTAACACAATCAAAACTATTCACGAAACAGCAAGGGGCTTTAAGATATTTATTTATCAAATTTCGCACTTTTTCCCTCGATTCAAGAACCACGCGCGGCAGGGGCGGGCAAAGTGAAGAGTGAAATTAGCAGTTTTGACATGGCATATCGGTGATGGCATGTTTGTTTGTGTTAGCGAGAACTTCTCATACTGGAGTTCTATGCATTATTTAATTTTTTAGTGAAGTTACAACCCTCATAAAGTGCTGTCGCATTCAGCATGAACGAAGTTGCACTCTTTTGAAAGCGTGCCTTTGGTGGATGCTCCAGCATCATATTTCCAACGGTTCGACTGAAGGGAATACGTAAGAATAGCATCCTGCGCTCTGTCCAGTGCGCTGTTTTTAATCAGGCGACGAAAGGCAGAGTTTTAGCTATGAATAACCCAAAACTCGTCATTTTTTCGCAAATTGTTTCAGTTGGGCTAGAGTTTATTCATAGCCCCTTTAAAATTGAAAATTCAACATGGTCAGTTACACTGTAAATTAAAAAAGCTAATTAGACAACGTACTGTGACGTTTATTTACTCATCTAATGTCTGCGGAGCCCCACAAATATTCTGTGAAAACGGCATCGGCCTATCTATCGCGTTTTTAGTTTGTTGATGTTAAAAATCGCACTATATATATATATATATATATATATATATATATATATATATATATATATATATATATATATATATATATATATATATATATATATATATACCCGTTATTATAATTTGAGTACACCGACTGCAAGCACTGAAAGTAGACCTTTAGTATACTTAAGTGCACTTTCGGTATACTGATTTTGAACTACTTTTTGACGTGGGCACTACGATTCTACTACATGTACTAGTTTTGTACGGACGAGTATACTTTCAATCCACCGCCATTTTTACTGGAAGTATACTTTAAGTACACTTAAAGTATACAATGAGTACAACGACCGCACTGAAAGTATACTTTTAGTATACTTCAGTGCACTTCGAGTGTACTGATTTTGACCGACTTTTCGCTAAGGGCGGCCACCAGTTCGCGCTTTCCACTTTTCCCTCGCTTCCTCCTCCTCCCCCTCGTACCCTGTCCATCGTTGCCAGGTATCTTCCTCCCCCATGGTGAGGAGGATCTTCTGCCTTGCAGAACCTCGAGTCTGGTGGTCGGCCTTTAAGTAGTGGAGCTGGAGAGTATGGAAGGCTCCAGTGGTTCGCCAAGTTTATCAGCCCGATTAATGGTAGTATCGCATCATTCTAGAAACAACTATCAAGTGTACAAATGGTACGTGTTAAACTATCCGATGAAGAACTCCTTGAACGTAGGCGTCTGGAGTCTGGAAACTCTTTTTAGATAAACGCAGTATACTATCTCCTTATCAGTACGGATTCACATAAGGCCGAGGTACTCAAATGTTCCTTGATGACTTTTCTGACATGCTCAATTTATCTTTTGAACGGAATCAAGTCGCATGCGTAATGTTCCTTGATGTCCGCAAGGCATTTGACAGTGTTAACCATCACATTTTAATAACAGAGCTTTCAAAAATATGCTTTCGAGATTATTTTTTAAATTTACTGGAAAACTTTCTACAGGATAGGCGTCAATGTGTTTCATTTGCAGGGTATCAAAGTGGATTTTTTTTTTCAATCAAAGCTGGTGTCTCCTAGGGCTCGGTCTTAAGTCCACTGTAATATAATCTTTATGTTAATGACCTTTCCATGGTGGTACCATTTCACTATTTCAATATGCTGACGACACCGTTTATTTATCTAGAGCGTCGAATTATTCAGATGCCTTTTCGTCTTTACAAACTGCTGCAATAGGCCTATTGCTAAATTACCCAAGCATCAAGGAGAACCTCCTATAGAACTTAAAAATAGCTGAAACAGCCTTTAAAATAATAAAAGATAAAGACCCACTTGCATTACATATATTTAAATTACCATTACGGAATACGAGGGCTGCAACAAATGATCTGTTTAATTTGCCACATTGTAGAATTTGTTTTATGGAGAAAGGCTTATTGAATTCAACGGTGCCCTAGTATGGAATGATATCCCCACCGACATCAAATGTAAACCCAGTATTTTGCCATCCATAAAAAAGTATTTAATTAATTTGCAAGCTAATGAGTAAGTTCAATATATCATATGTCCTGTCTATATTTTTCGATTAGTAAGTATATTGTTTTTGTGTATACTTTGATATGTGCGTAAACTTGTTTTGATTGCCTGCCGCATTGTAAAGGTTATTTCTAATGTTGGACCATAGCCTCCTCTATACGGAGGCTATGGTTGGACCCGCGACTAGCCTCCACGCCTGTGGTTCCAAGCAACGATTGTGTATTTAAAAAGAATAACGAAGGAATAATAAAGCAAAAAAAAAAAAAAAGAAGGCAGGGATTAGTGTTCCACGCTCCACACGCGCACGCCTTCCCCTTATAAACTATTTGAAGTAAATAACCAGAATAAAGCCTGTGACGAACGCGCGTGCAAGGTATACAATTTGTTTTATGTTTTTGCTTTAGAAACTTTACTACGGCTGAGGTTAGCACGTGCGGTGCGTGTAACACCAATCCCTGCATTCCCCTTGATGCTTGGGTAATATAGCAATAGGCTTATTAAACTATGGACTGGTTTGAAGTTAATTTAATAAATATTAATGCATCGAAAACGCAGCTAATATGCTTCCACAACCCTTTGAAAAAAGTAAATATGACCTCCTTTTTACGGTTACATGCGTATGGATGTCTATCATGGGCATGTGAGTCTATACCGCATGCATCTTCTATAAAATATCTTGGCCTATTCGTTGACAGTGACCTAACCTGGAACACTCATCTTGCTCATGTGTGTAAGAAAATTTGTGCAGTGTCTTGTTTGCTACACAACACGAGATATTTTATGCCACTATCCGTTCGAAAAATGGTTGTACATGCTCTAGTATTCAGTGTGCTCCGTTACGGTATTACCGTGTATGGTCATTGTGCCCTCCGTTGGCAAATTAGAATTAACTCGATTCTGCTTTCTTTGTTAGAGAGCATTTCCTATGGTTTATGCCTTGGTAAGGTCATTGACATATTTAAAGCACTGCATTTGCCTGATTTTAGCTCGCTATTGATGAAAACTCTTGTTCGTAGGCATTTTGGGGATAGTCAATTTAAAGTTTCATATGTACCTCCTCGTATTGTTATACCCAAAGAGCGTTACCGGATACCTCGATGTTCGACAAGATTTGGAGAGAGAGCCCGTAGTTACTATGTACCTGCCTTTCTGAACAAACTACCCCCTAGTATTCTAAATTTAAGAACAAAATACACGCTCAAGAAAGCCGTGAGAAATTTTAGTCCGTAAAGTGCTCCCTGCTTCGCTTTTGTAATTCTAATTTTTTTTGTGTGGATTTTACTTTACATGTTGCCTTTTGCATATGGCTGGTCTCACTGATTGTAAGACGCTGCCAGTCAAGCCCAATGGGGCTTAGGCAGGTCTGAATTAGCATGCGTTTTGTTCATTTGATATAAAATTATTATTATTATTATTATTATTATCATTATTATTATTATAACTTCTCCTTTTCTCCGATCTATTATCAGACGACGCACTGCATTTTCTTTTACTTCCGTCTGCGAATGGCACTTCGTAGCAAACAAAAAGCGTTCTTCGCTCGTGTTAGCGGACGAACCGTCTACGAAATCTATCTCCGCTGCCTCCGCGAAAGGCAAATTCGATCTCGCTCTCGCGGTGACCAGACGTCGCGTCCAAAAACGTCTTACGAAAAGCGCCATAAACTTCGAGAAATGCGAATTTGGGCCACACACCAAGATCGAGAACGTTTTTGTTCTCATTTTTAGGAGTGTCGAAATAGCGCGTGTTCAGAACTTTCTCGAGCGCAGCGACGTGAAACGCGGGGTTGACCTCGGGTGTAAGTGAGCATGAGTAGGTTAGGTAAAAAACTATAACCTTTTCCACAAGGGCGGCGCCATCTTCGTTGTCGTTTTTCCAGTATGGGCGAAAATATTGTTTTGCCGTCACCACGCCAATAGAAGACATTCAGTACATAAGTGTAACCGTCACCCATTCTCGTTTTTCCTCAGCTCTCCTGTTTTTACTATTGCAGGTTGAAATGTTTTATTTCATTTTTTTCATCGCCCATACCGGATACGTTTCTACTCCATTCACCCTATTCAGGGTGCCTCAACGCCCTCCTATTTACTTCTGTTTAGGCTTAGGGGAACGTTGGCTTAGGGCATGGTGGGAGAAACACATTTAGATGATGACTCTGGCCGCTCTTCCCGCGGCTAGAGTGTACCGCGGGGAGCGAGCAACCAGATCGTGTTCGGAGCCATAGCCTCGAACCGCGCCGCCGCGGAGGGCGCTAAGATATGAGGTTCCTCCTCGGCGGCCACGGTATCAGCGGCGTCACGTACCAATACTACCTAGAAGACAAGGCCTGCGCATGACGTTTCGCTAGTAGATCCCCGACCCGCCCCGAGCGGCAAACACCCCGAAGCTTGACGAGAGCATAGAGTTATTACAATGTACGCTAGAGGTTCAACTGGCGCTATTGTCTATGCGACTTCCGTGACGCAAATTGAAGGAGACAGCAACCAGTCTACCTTTGCGGTGCTTCTGTGCATTCCTATGTGGAAATGCGCGTGCATTTTGTCTCTTCGCCGAAAAATAACACGGAACGCTTTGGTTATTTGGGTCGTACCGTATAGTATGTGCCTTGATTAACATTGTAAAAGTGTGATTGCTTTAGTTAGCGCATTTTTCTTCATCAGTGAACGATATTTAACTTCGCTACATTTCAGTCCCAGATCGCAAGGATTACAGAGTGTGTTCAAGGTTTGCCAGTCTTCCGGTGACGCCTGTATGTTGCTTATTGTCACGGTTGGTGACCAAAAGAAAACAGGAAATAAACAGGGAGAAATAAACGTTAAATGTGGCGAACTTGTGCCGAAAATAAAGAAGGAAACAGAAGAAAGCAGAGCGTCGCGGGCGTCGAAGTCGGCGTGTCAGCAGAATCGAGCGCTAGGGCGAGACTGACTCGACAAGGTCGCGGGCGGCCTCTTATCTAGAGTGCGCCGCTATCTCGAAGATTCGGCGAAAGCGGTTCGAGCGTCGCGTGATCGGGGCGAGAATGAACACGCACTTTCTAGAAAACAGAAGCAGGGATAAATGATAGAAGTTACGTGCGGTACATGAATAAACGGGAACTTTCTGGAGGACCGTGACTGAGCGTTGCTTTCTCAGCCTTGCGCGCGGCATTACTCCCCCCTTTAAAAGTGCATCGCCCCGATGCAGTGTAAAACAAATCAAAATAAAAAAAAGAACGATAAACTAAAGAGTCTTTTGGAGCACAAAAGGTCCACAGTCCTATCGAGCGTAGTACGGCTTCAGGCGCACGACGTGGACGACCTCAGGTCGTGGTGGGCGGCGTGACGATGTTCGTGTTCCGTCGGGCATCACCTCGTAGTTCAGCTCGCCGAGGCGACGAAGTACCTTGTATGGTCCAAAGTACCGTTTCAGCAGTTTCTCACTGAGGCCGCGGCGACGGATGGGCGTCCATACCCACACCCTATCTCCGGGCTGGAAGTGGACGTCCCTGCGACGAAGGTTGTAGCGGCCGGCGTCGACGCGTTGCTGGTCTTGAATCAGGAGTCGGGCGAGCTGGCGAACTTCTTCGGCGCGTTGAGCAACCACCTGGGCATCCTCGCTCTCGTTGTCAGATGGCTCATGGGGCAGCATGGCGTCCAGCATGGTCGTTACCTTCCGACCATGTACCAGCTGGAAAGGGGTGAATCCAGTGGTCTCTTGAACCGCCGTATTGTAGGCGAACGTGACGTAGGGCAGCACCTCGTCCCACGTCTTGTGCTCTACGTCGACGTACATAGAGATCATATCGGCGATTGTCTTGTTGAGTCGCTCCGTCAGCCCGTTGGTCTGCGGGTGGTACGCAGTTGTACGACGATGGCTGGTGTGACTGAGTCGGAAGATTTCTTGGGTCAGTTGTGCCATGAACGATGATCCGCGATCTGTAATCAGAACTTCTGGAGCGCCGTGCCGGAGGACGATGGACTCAATGAAAAACTTGGCAACTTCCACAGCAGTCCCCGAAGGAAGAGCTTTCGTTTCGGCGTACCGCGTGAGATAATCTGTGGCGACGATGATCCAGCGGTTCCCCGACGTCGAAGGCGGAAAAGGACCAAGTAGATCCATTCCGATCTGCTGGAAGGGTGCAGTTGGAGGAGAAATAGGCTGCAGGAGTCCGGCCGGCCTCGTCGGAGGTTTCTTGCGTCGCTGGCACTCGTGGCATGATCGTGTGTACAGGTGGACGGTCTTGGGGAGCTTGGGCCAGTAATACTTTTCACGAATACGGGCCAGTGTCCGGCTGTATCCAAGGTGTCCGGACGTCGGGTCGTCGTGACATGCTTGAAAGATCTCCCCTCGAAGGTCGGTCGGGATTACCAGCAGCCACGGCGAGTTGTTGTTCCCGAAGTTCTCTTTGTAGAGTACACCTTGTCGGATGGCGAAGGTCGGCAGTACTCGTGAGAAGACACGTGGCACGGTACTCCTGCCCCCTTCCAGGTGCTCGATTAATGCGCGCAGCTCAGGATCGTCCCGTTGACGTCGTGCCATATCGTCGGTGTTCACTGCTCCTAGGAAGCACTCGTCGTCATTGTCGTCGCTGCAGCCGGAAGGGGTTTCGACGGGGGCTCTGGACAGGCAGTCGGCGTCGCTGTGCTTGCGGCCTGACTTATAGACCACTGTCATGTTGAACTCTTGTAGTCGAAGACTCCATCGAGCGAGGCGTCCTGACGGGTCCTTCAGGTTCGCAAGCCAGCAGAGCGAGTGGTGGTCCGTGACTACACGAAACGGGCTCCCGTACAAGTACGGACGAAACTTCGTTATTGCCCAGACGACCGCAAGGCATTCTTTCTCAGTCGTGGAGTAATTTTTCTCCGCCTTGGACAATGTCCGACTTGCGTAGGCGATGACTCGCTCGATGCCTTCTTGCACTTGGACTAGTACTGCGCCCAGTCCCGCGTTACTTGCGTCCGTGTGAATTTTTGTTTCCGCATCCTGGTCGAAATGTCCAAGCACAGGAGGAGTCTGGAGTCGTTGTTTCAGTTCGTCGAATGCCTGCTGTTGCTCCTCGGCCCATTCGAACTTCTCGGCGTCCTTCGTGAGATTCGTAAGTGGTGCGGAAATCCTTGCGAAATCCCGAACGAAGCGTCGATAATAGGCACAAAGTCCAAGGAATCTTCGCACGGCCTTCTTGTCTGTCGGCGCTGGAAATGCCGCGACGGCGCGAGTCTTCTCGGGGTCTGGGCGGACGCCTTCGTTACTAACCACGTGGCCAAGGAACTTCAGTTCGTCATAGGCGAACCGGCACTTTGACGGCTTGAGTGTGAGTCCGGCGGTCTGAATGGCTTGAAAAACAGCTCGGAGTCGTCTCAAGTGCTCGTCGAAGTCAGCTGAAAATACTACGACGTCGTCAAGGTAGACGAGACAACTCTGCCACTTCAGCCCTGCCAGCACGGTGTCCATGACACGCTGGAAAGTTGCTGGCGTCGTGCATAGTCCGAAGGGCATCACCTTGAACTCGTACAGTCCATACGGCGTGACGAAGGCTGTCTTCTCTCGGTCCCGTTCGTCGACCTCGATTTGCCAGTAGCCGCTCTTCAGATCCATCGATGAAAAGTATCGAGAGTGGCGCAGCCGGTCTAGAGTGTCGTCGATGCGGGGGAGTGGGTAGACGTCTTTCTTCGTAACCGTGTTGAGCTGCCGGTAGTCCACGCAGAACCGAAGAGTTCCGTCCTTCTTCTTAACCAGCACGACTGGAGAGGCCCATGGACTGCTTGAAGGTTGGATTATGTCGTCATTCAGCATATCTTGAACTTGCTGATGGATCACCTCCCTTTCCTTAGCGGAGACTCTGTACGGCGATCGATGCACAGGGCGCGCGTCGTCCTCGGTAACGATGCGGTGCTTGGCAACCGCGGTCTGGCGCATCTTCGACGACGTCGCAAAGCAGTCGCGGTATTCGGCGAGGAGGTTAGCCAGCTGACGCCGTTTAGGGTCCGGAAGCTTAGGGTCAATGTCGAGCTGCGCTGGCGACGTACTGTCTTGCTGGGGCGGCGAGGATTCATCAGTAATCGCGGTGATTTCGGCGGGGTTTCGGAGTTTCTCGATGTGGCCCACGGCTGCACCTTTTGTGAGGTGTTGCGTTTCGTTTCGGAAGTTCGTCACGAGGGCCACAGTCCGCCCGTCCTGAAGTTCAGCCACTCCCCTTGCGACGCCTATGCCTCTTCCCAGGAGCAATTGGAGGCTTCCCTCGAGAAGAACTTCGCCACAGGAAGCTTCATCGATCCCGACAAGTACGAAAACACTCGACCGCGGTGGTAGGTTTACGTGGTTTGCGAGGACTCGGACCGTGGGTGACGTCGCTTGGGGTCCCTCCGCTGGTGGAGCAGGTTTTCGTAGCGTCAGCCGGTTTGTTCCGAGATCGATGACGGCGCCATACTCGCAGAGAAAGTCCATTCCGAGGATAACGTCCCTCGAACAGTCTTGCAGAACGACGAACTTGACAGGGCACGTTTCACCGTGGATGTCGACGCGAGCAGTGCATCTCCCGACTGGTGTGATGAGATGTCCTCCGGCGGTTCGTATTTGGGGTCCTTCCCACGGCGTCATGACTTTTCGAAGGCGGCGGGAGAGCCTCCCACTCAAGACTGAGTAGTCTGCTCCGGTGTCCACGAGTGCCGATGCGTCGAGGCCGTCGATCACAACGTTCAGGTTGTTAGACACCGATGCAGGAGCGTCGTTGTGATGCTTGGGGTCGGGAGAGTGGGAGCGCTCCGTCGTTCTTGGAGGCTCTTTACGTCGGTTGTCTTCAGCAACTCCACCTCCAGGGGTTGCCGCGCCTAGTATCCCCGGTGAGGAGCGAGGGGTGACAGGCTTTCACGTCGGGGTCGGTGCATCGGCGAAGCTGGACGTCGGGGCGATGGCGACCGGAACTCTCGGCAGGACGCAGGCTCGGGGGACTGGGGTCGTCGCAGGTACTCGTCGATCTCCCGAGGGCGTTCACCATACCGGGGGCGCGGGTCGTTTGGGTGGAATCCACGCAGCCCGAGTCGTCGGTATGGGCATCGGCGGTACACATGGTCGGCTTCCCCGCAGTGGTAGCAGAGCGGGCGTCGGTCGGCCGTTCGCCACACATCGGTCTTCCGGGGTACACGGGGCTCCTGGCTGGCGTACTGGGGCTGGTCGTCGCGGCGTCGGTCGTGCTGCGGCGCAGGAGACTGGCGTCGGGGCGGCGCGACATAGGCGCGAGGAGGAGGCGGTGGCCGTCGGGCCACTGCGGCGTAGGTCACGGTGGGCTCCTCGGGTGCAGCTACGTTGGCAGGAGCCTCCAGTTGAATTGCCCGCTGAACCTCGTCGCGGACAACTTCGGCTATTGACACCGAAGCCGGCTGGTGGGTAGCAGGCAGGAGCTTCTTAATTTCCTCCCGGACGACGTCCCGGATGATCTGGCGAATGCTGGAGATGCTGGAGCCAAGGTCGCAAGCGGACGGCGGATCCGCGCTGACGCCGGGTAGCCTCTGGTAGTGGCTGGCTCGGGATTGCAGTGCACGCTCAATGTTCGTCGCCTCGGTTACAAATTCTTGAATCGTCGTCGGTGGGTTGCGTACGAGGCCACCGAAAATGTCGTCCTTCACGCCGCGCATCAGGATACGCAGCTTCTTTTCCTCGGTGGACTGAGGGTCGGCGCGGCTGCTCAGGCGGAGGACGTCTTCAACGAAGCTGGTTACCGTTTCGTTGGGCCCTTGAGTTCGCACTTGAAGGAGGTCTTCCGCTCGCTGTCGTCGTGTCTGGTTCGTGAATGTCTCCTTCAGGCCAGCGGTACAGGTGTCCCACGACGTAAGCGACGCCTCGTGGTTCTCGAACCACTGCCTCGCGGTACCCTCCAAGGAGAAGTAGAGGTTTTGGAGGCGCTGCTCAGTGGTCCATCCATTATGGCGTGCTACACGTTCGTAGTGCAGGAGCCAGTCCTCTACGTCTTCGTGGGCCTCGCCATGGAAGGTCGTCGGGGTTCGCTGGGCAACAGGCAGGTAGACGACGGCGGCGGCGGTCGGGGACTGCGATTGCTGGTCGTCCATCGTCGGCCTCGTAGGCTGCCTGGTCCTGGGTGGCAGAAGTCCGTATTCCGGGTGTAGACCTTGGGTTCGGCGACTGGTCCGAGTTTCAGGTTCCGCGTTGAGTGGTCTTGTCACAGGGCTTGGAATCGGGCTTGCACTGCGGGCCCCGGGAGGGGAACGCTGTACGGGCATGCGGTACCCCGCACCTCCACCAAAATGTCACGGTTGGTGACCAAAAGAAAACAGGAAATAAACAGGGAGAAATAAACGTTTAATGTGGCGAACTTGTGCCGAAAATAAAGAAGGAAACAGAAGAAAGCAGAGCGTCGCGGGCGTCGAAGTCGGCGTGTCAGCAGAATCGAGCGCTAGGCCGAGACTGACTCGACAAGGTCGCGGGCGGCCTCTTATCTAGAGTGCGCCGCTATCTCGAAGATTCGGCGAAAGCGGTTCGAGCGTCGCGTGATCGGGGCGAGAATGAACACGCACTTTCTAGAAAACAGAAGCAGGGATAAATGATAGAAGTTACGTGCGGTACATGAATAAACGGGAACTTTCTGGAGGACCGTGACTGAGCGTTGCTTTCTCAGCCTTGCGCGCGGCAATATGCCAGTCCTGTCACTGTATATAGGAAAATGACCCCGTCATGCATGAGCGGATAAAAACATTCAAATTGGGAATAAAGTATGTGGGCTATGAAAGGTGTGCCGGGCAGCTTTTATCGGGAACTTGTTCTCAAATATTTGGAGCGTGCGGATGATGTTTTCAACGCAGAACAAACATCTTCGCACATCTTCACGAGCAGAGAGAATAAAGCGGTAGGCACTTACTTATTTAAAATCGGAGTATATTACCTGGCCTTCAATTTACTTTGATCGTACATGCACGTGTAGTTACTGATCCAGTGTTACTGCGTAGTTCTTGCCGTCTCCCTTAATTTCCAGATGTCCTTCGTTCGTTTGGCATATACAGGGTGTCACAAAAGAAAATTTACACGGTCTTTTTTACCGCAAAAATAAACTAGGCATCGCCGAACGCTCATTCTCCGCCCAAAGGTAGTGCTATAGGTCACAACAAGATGCCAAAGTTTCAGCCCGATCCGATAACTTAATCAAAAGTTATAAGTGACTTTCTGAAAATGTCAATGGGAAAATGGCGGCCGACGGAGTTTTCAAACACATGGGGCTCTATGGCACCAGAAACCGAAAACGGGCGAAAATGGGCTCCATTTTCCCATTGAGATTTTCAGAAAATCACTAATAACTTTTGATTAACTTATCGGATGGGACTGGAACTTTGGCATTTGGTTGTGACCTCCAGCTCTACCTTTGGGCGGAGAATGAGCGTTCGGCGATGCCTAGTTTATTTTTGCGGCAAAAAAGACCGTGTAAATTTTCTTTTGTGACACCCTGTATATCCCTCATGCTGAAAAGCGCCGACGTCGTGTTCGCGCTAACAGTGTCCGTCAGTATACGTAAATGTACGGAGACGTTTTAGCACCTTTTTACTGCGATGAACTCGAAAGATAAACGCCGTAACTACCCAATTATTTCATCGGCCGGACTGAGAAATGTTGCAAGCTACCTAGTGCGTACGAATTATTCGGGATATTTGCTCTTATAATCGAGCGCAGGGAGGAAATGCACTCAATTTTTCCTATAAAAATGCATTACCGGAAGTCAATTTTGGACGGGTTGCTGTCTGCTTCAATTTGCGTCAGCACACTAGCGCCACTTGAACCTCTAGCGTGCATTATAATAACTCTATGACTTGAACCTCTAGCGTACATTATAATAACTCTATGGACGAGAGTAGGGGCAAATTTGGTAGGGGCACCGCGGAGCGCGGGCGAAAAGCAGATAAAGGGCTCTGGCGAAAAGTAACGAAAAGTAATGAAAAGGGGATCCCAGCGCCCCTGGCGAACTCGGCGCCTCCGCTAGCAGACGAATTCTCCGCAGCGGCGAGACCAATGAAAAAACTTGTCACGGGTATTCGCTGCTTTGAATGTTAATAAAAGGTGCCACCTCATAAGTGAAGGAAATTTTCTTGGCGTGGGAATGAAGTTAGAGCTTTCAGATTGCAATTTCGAAGCTCTCCTGTAGAAAACACTCTGTCACAACTTTTGAAAGCGAGACAAAACGCGAAACAAAACACGAATGTACAGTACCTTCGCATTGTCTTTTGAAAAAAGGGCAGCGTACAAAAATTTTAGAAGGGAGCTACGTTTCAACTCTACTGTTCTTATCAATCAATTTGTTTCGTTGTTGTAGTTCCCATTTTTCATGAATGTCGAATAGGATGAAGAAACAAAGGCAATTTCGAACCACGCTCGTTATTGCGATGTCAGTATGCTCTGGAAGAAGTGGATTGTGCACATGCAAATCTGACGCTATTACTGAAATTAATAAAAGGAGAGTTACAAAAAAAAAATACAGACTTCCTGCGCGTCAAAAAGAAAAAAAGAAAACGAGGAGAGCGCTGTGGTGCAAAAAAAAAAGTGATTCCGATTGTAGCGCCCGGGCGACTAACGACTAGCGTCTTTGTCGCCTTCTAGGATAAATGTCGGCACCCTTTGGACCGCCGTCAGCAAATCTTTCATTTTTCGAAGTCTACTTTCTTTTTATTTTTGGGGACGAGCTACGACGTCACGTTTTTTCTTCATCCTGCTTTTATGTTTTAGTTCTTTTGTGTTTTTGTTTTGTTTACTTGACGTTCGAACCATCGCGCATTTTGTTTTGCCTGATTTGGATTAGTTTTTGCTCTCTTTTCTTCAGTTCGGCGATCACTACCGCCAGTCCGCCTGGTATAAAGTCCCTCGATGTTTTTTTCACTAAAACGAAAAAATATCCAGTGACGTTAGTCTGGTACGCTGTGCCCGGACATTTTGAGGGTTGTTTGCAACTTTGTTGTTGTTTTCTTCTACTGTCGTCTGTGATAACCTCTTATTTTCCCCTTCGATTGAGTTTCTAATCCGAAATTTTCATATGTGCTTTTTGGTATTTATTAAATATATTAAAAAGTGCAAGCTCGTTCTACATTTATATTCGAATTTTATTTGTCTACGCCAGAACGTCTGCTATGGGTCATCGTTTGTTGATCAACCGGGCGCCTTCGGGCATACACCAGCACACATTTGGAGATGGCAGGCATGTCATGTGCTGCCTACCACTGCAAAAAGAAGTTTTTGCGATGTGTTAGAAAATCCTTCTTCCGCTTCCCGAAGACCAAACAAACGTGAGTAATTACGTTGCTGCAGCATTCAAATTAGGCTAAAACAAACAACTGCAAAAACATAAAGTGAAACTCCTTTTTTTTATGCTGCTGCTTTCCATCTTTCTTTCTTTTTTTTTCATTTTTTTTTCTTAAGCGTTGCGATGTTCGTTTTCGGTGAGGGAGCTTTTTGCTGGGTGATTTGTAATATTCTATCGTCTGCTAACTTTTTGTTTTATTCGCCGTTGTTCGCTGTTTGTTCCCTATTTCTTTTTATTTTCGTCTGAGAAGGGCAAAGCTCGGAAAATGTTTGCACAGTCATTTTCTCGTTACTTTTCTGTTTTTGTTACGCTGAAGCGGCTGGTGCGCTTGCTTAGGCAATCTTAACGTGTTGTTTGCGCACGTTTTAATGATCACCTATTTAGGTAAGAAACTGTGACAACGCAGTCTGTAACGGATCAATAGTACCCTCTTACGACGTAGTTCCAGCAGCTAAACGCCTTTCTTCCGATTCCCAGATGCGCTCCAAACTTCTGTGGTCCTCTCCTCTGAGTGACGTTTAAGACTGCTAAATAGACTGTTCTATCTTTTTTTATGCGCGCGTTGTTATTTGATTGTCGTTGCTGTTGCGATCAGTGGATTCCGCTTCGCAAGCGGACTGACCGTAATGAATTGTTTCCGCTGTTGGGGTGACAAAACGGGGCTCGCAAAGCGTCTGATTTCGTAGACTCCGAGTAATCCAGAGGCGTCCGCCGCCGCTCTTAGGGGTTTTCGGAGGAACCACGCCGCAATTACTGGCGGCCACAGCTGCGTGCGCGACTGCTTAGCGCGAGCTAATGACGAGCTGCCACAGTTCATTTGCAACGTGCATGCGGCACCATCAAGATTGCCGGACTTAGCAATGTGAGCTCGTTCTGAGCACGACCACTGAAGCAGGTGATGCAGCAAACGATGTAGCAGACGACGGTGCTCATCCGGGCTACCTATGGGGCACTGAGAGGATCTACTAGTGATGGCGTTTAGAGGAGGAAACGCGCAGGCCTTGTGTTCTTGGTGGTATTGCGCGTACTCGCCTTTTTTGCGGTGGGGTGATATGATGGTGGTATGCAGCCAGTGGCTGGACTCGTGTTTTGCTTTTGTGCTGTATAGATCACAGAGAGAGATGACGTTTTATTAAAATATTGGTCCCACCATCGTGCACGAAGGTGAGCCTTAAAGGAGCGATGCAACAATTTTTCTACTTTGCGCAAATACCGCTTAAAACGGATCCCTAACGTTAATGACCTATGAAACACGCGTTCGTTTTTCACCCCACGCAAAAGAAGTCCCAGAAAAAAATTAAAGAAAAACGAGCAGCGTTCACCCCCTCAACTCGCAGCCGGAACAACCGGCCACGCGATCTGGTGCCGATTATATGCCGCCAATGTTGATCATAGCCACGCGCTGGGGTTGGCAAAGCGCAGGACACGCGCTGAGTTCCAGACATTGTTATGGCTCGGCTGTTGTCGTCGTTGCAGCGATTGGACACGGGTCACAACCCGAATGCTTCTCGAGCTAGCAATTGTCACGAGCCCAAGTCGAGTGCCCACGCAATGCTCGGGTCCAATCTATGAACCGCATTCAAATATCGTCACTTGGGTGTACTGCGTTCCCCGAGTTACGTCATCAAATTTTGCAAAGGAGAGATTGAATGAAAATGATCGCTTTTGTCCTTGAAATTACACCGCAACAAAGGAGTTTCTTGGCCAATGGCGTTGCGTGTGAGTATCCTTGAGTCCCAGGTGTGCCAGTAAGCTCGTGTAGAGAGAAAAACATTTCAATTGAATATCGTTGCACAGCTCCTTTAACCCGAAGGAGAAAAAGAAGAAGGAAGAGAACGCAGATTTGCGGACTGTGGCGACTATAGAGTTATTATAATGTACGCTAGAGGTTGAACTGGCGCTAAGTGTCTATGCGACTTCCGTGACGCAAATTGAAGCAGACAGCAACCAGTCCACTTTTGCGGTGCTCCTGTGCATTGCTATCGGAAAGCGCGCGTGCATTTGTCTCTTTGCAGGAAAATAACACGGAACACTTTGGTCATTTCGGTCGTTCCAAATATTATGCACCTTGATTAACACTGTAAAAGCGTAATTGCTTTAGTTAGCGCATTTTTCTTCATCAGTGAACGATGTGTAACTTCGCTACATTTCAGTCCCAGACGTGGAGTTCCGCAGCAGGTGTGTAAAAACAAGCGATGATTCGAAGCAAAATTACAATCGAAAGGAATATAGAAGGCGTTTAAAGCTCGCCAACATTCCGGGGACGCTTATATACTGATAATATGCCAGTCCTGCCACTATATGAAAATGACCACGTCGTGCATGAGCGGATAAAAACATTCAAAACGTAGAGAATAAAGTCCGTGGGCTATGAAAGTTGTCTCTTCGTATTGTTTTCTCTACCAGGCAGCTTTTATCGCGCACTTGTTCTCAAAGATTTAGAGCGTGCGGGTGATATTTTGAACGTAGAACAAATATCTTCGCTCGGAGCAGAAATAATAAAGCGGTACTTGCTTATTTAAAATCGGAATAGATTACGTAACCTTCAATTTATTTTGATCGTACATGCACGGGTAGTTACTGATCCAGTGTTACTGCGTAGCTCTTGCCGTCTCCCTTAATTTCCAGATGTTCTTCGTTCGTTTGGCACGTATATCCGCCATGCTGAAAAGCGCCGACGTCGTGTTCGCGCTAGCAATGTCCGACAGTGCACATGAATACACGCACGAAGCCGTTTTAGCACCGTTTTTAATGCGATGACTTTGAAAGAAAAACGCCGTAACTGTTCAATTATTTCGTTCGCCCGACTGAAAGGTGTTCGAACCTACCTAGTGCGTACGAATTATTCGGGATATTTGCTCTTATGATCGAGCGCAGGGAGAAAATGCACTCACTTTTTTCCATAGAAATGCATTACCGGAAGTAAATTCTTGACTGGTTGCTGTCTGCTTCAATTTGCGTCAGCACACTAGCGCCACTTGAACCTCTGGCGTACATTGTAATAACTCTATGGTGGCGACTTGGTGGCTTTGTGGCGGTGGTGAGGTACAACAAGACGCGGTGAGCGAGGGAATGCAGGACCACCACTGGGAGAAACAACCGGAGTGGTCGGTTTGGGAGCGGCCCGATACTTGGGCGCCATCTATCCCCGTGCGAGTGAAGTGCTCGGTGCGCCGAGCATAATGTGGTCGCCGCGTCGGACAGAAAGTCATCACCTAAATGTTTTTTTCCACCATGGGCTCGCGCTGCAGAACCCAGGGATCCTGGGTTCAATCCCCACCCTTGCCCGTTTCGATCTGTATGAGCATCGTACCGGCGTGCGGTCGTGTATCACTTCCGCGTGGTGCACGTTAAAGGCCCCAGGCTAGCCGTTGTATACTGCACTGGCTAAATTGCCCATTTACAGCGAGTGACTCGTCGCAAATTTCAAATGGCTGACAGACTACACGCCGTATAAATATCCACACAACCCCAATTATTATTATCTTCCACCGTGGCTTAGGATGATACTATACTCAGATAAAACAAATGTACCTAGATACCGATTTCCAGTTACTTGTACTTAGGTACTTTACAACCCTGGACATGACGCATAACTATTGGAGCACTTAACCACGCAGCAATTCATGCTGCCAACCCAGCACAACCGCACCGCTCCGACTTCAATGCGTACCAATGTACGTGGCGTGGTTTCGTTTCGCTGGGGTTCTCACTGCCCACCTTTGGTAACTGCCGCGCGATCGCGTCGTCGCGGCGTACAGAGCCAAATTCACCCCTAGAGGCATCAGCGCGCGGAGGGACCACACCGCCTACTTGAAAGGGCCGCGCTTTTCACACCTCCCTTTCTTGTACACCCTAGCATCATCTGCAGTCTCAGCTTAAAGGCCGACGACCATCCACGAGAATCTGCAAGGCAGAAGATCCTCCTCACCCTGGGGGAGGAGAAAGCAGGCAACGGTGGACAGGGTAGAATGGACAGAGGAGGAGGAGACGGAAAAGTGGAAAGCGCGAACTGGTCGTCGGTCTTTGAAGGGGCAATGGAATGATTTTTTAACTTCTTCCTTTTTAGCTTTAATCCTCGACTAAAAAGCGAATTGAGAGATCACGTGGTCGTGACATGCTTGGGCACCGGTGCCATAACTCCAATCTTCCGCCGTGCTTTTTAAGCACCCCTATAGAACTTGTCATTCGCACATGATGATAAGTTCCGTGAGGGCATCTATTGGCAACGAACGCGAACCCAAATATTCGTCAACGCATTGATTGTTGACGAGCGCATACGTCCGAGTGACGCAGTTCTCGTGTCCAATGCGTCAGCTGGGGTCGGCTGACGTGCTGTGGGTACCGCGGATGTATCACAGTGAAAAGGCGGAGAGCTTTCAAAGGAAAGGGGGTAAAGTAGTCCGCTATATTTTCAAATGTTCGTACCGAAAAGTTGGCTTTTGACTCCCTACCCTCTTACTTTTGGCCCATTAAACGGTATGCGACTAGTACAGTATCAGTCTAAAATCATTTATCTCACCCCAAAACTCATCCCATGGCCCTTTTGAAGGGGTTATGAAAAGAAAATGTATCGACCTCATCATAATTTCCTTATATTAATTAAAGCCCAAAGATGATGTTTCCTAAGTTTTACGGCCAACTATTGCGTCTGGGTATTACAAACTGCGCTTAGAAATCATATATGTCTTGGCATAGCTTCCTGTATACTGAGAAAGCCTGGCAGATCGCCAGGCTTGTGGGTTGTGTAGATATTTATACAGTCTGTAGTGTGTCAGCCATTTCAAACCCCGGTGAAAATATGGAGTGGTATTTCAAGCGGTACCACTTGCAAGTCAAGTGGTACCACTTGGGCTTCAAGTAGTACCATTTGGGTTTCAAATGGCGCCACATGAGCTTAAATTGGTCCCACTTGGGTTATGAATGGCACCAGTATGCAAAATTACATATATCACTAATAAAATAACTGAAAGCTGTTGCTTTAAGGTCAACATACAAAGAGTTTCAGGTGTCTTAAACATGTCGCTTTTAGTTACAAAAGCCAAGATCAGAGACAATTAATGTAAAGATTTTTCAAGAAAGAGTGATACATCCACACTTATTTAAGACATAATTCAACTGTTTTGACAAGATTTCACACATGTATACTATGTGACAAACGTCTATGCATATTGATATGCTACCTTTTGCATGAGTACAGTATTCTCAAAACACGGGAGAACAAATCTTTCATACGAGATTCACTAAGCCATTAATAATTTAAGAAATCTGTTCCTGCAAACAGTAATGCACTTCCTTTAGGTATTTTTCTTTAAATTGAAAAATTTGCAACAAGACGTTTCTTGAGCTCGAGCTCAAGAAACACAGGGCATGGCAAGTCTTGAGCGTCTCGTCATCCCTTCACAGCCAATGAGAATGCGACGTTAGTCGACACGACCGCCGGAGAACCAATCATGAACCAGGAAGATTACGAGTCATGCCCTGCGTTTCTTAAACCGTTATATGCAGCGTGTACTGCGTGTCCCCGTGGTGGGTGTTTGTCTTCATTGTTATATTTTCATATATTCGGATAACTTCGTCCTCTTCTATGCTATGTGTTCATTCACTTATTTCTTCTTCATCGTCATCATCATTTTTTAATAAAGAGCCTCATGAGGGCAGCACAGGTAACTGGACGTTTCTTCCCGACCGGCCGGGTCCAAACAATAAGCAGAGAACAAAGTAAATCTTCAGACGGCACGTGGAGCGAAAGCTCGCGCTGCAGGACCCAGGATCCTGGGTTCAATCCTCACCACTGCCCTTTCCGATCTGGATGAGCATTGTACCGGCGTGCGGTCGTGTATCACTACTGCGTGATGCACGTCAAAGACCCCCGGGCTAGCGCTTGTACCGCACTGGCTAAATTGCTTATTTACAGCTGAGACACCAGACGTCCAGTGAGGCAGACTAACTTCCGGCTGTATAAACATACACCAATTTCTACAGCGAAGCTGTAAGGACGCGGTGGTCGGGTTTTTTCGTGTCCGTCGACAGAAAATCCCCACGCGCGCCTTATGGCCGTTCGCGCGCGCCTTATCAAGTGTCAAAACCCATGTGGTTTTGACACTTGCTTCAATAAAAAACCACAAAACAAGTGTCAAAACCACGTGATAGATGGTAAGCACGTAGCGCTCCCCGCATGCGCTTCGCGGTAAAAACTGCGGTTGCATAAGCTGCCGCTGCGACGGCAGGGTACGGAGTGGAGAGTGACGTCACTAGCCCTGCTAAAGATGCGTCCTTACAAAAAACTGTGGTGCTTTTTTGTTGAAAGGCTGTTGAAAAAAGTAATCAGAGGATATAAAATGTGAATAGCTTTCTCTGACTTTCTCTAGCTTTTCTGTTCACTTTCTTTTGAACATTAAAAAAAAGTAAGCAGACTTTCTGTCACCTCCTAGATGCTTTTTTTGTTGCTTTTCAATTGAAAAGCTACAGCTGTACAACTAAAAAAACCACAGCCGTTTAAAAAAATAATATTTATAGCTTAGGTTTTCATTTAACGAAACGCAAGTGCTAGTGTGCGCTTGCGCTTTGCAAACGCAAGCGCACACTTGCGTTTGCTTGTATACTAATTGCTAAAACTCACTATCAGCTGATGAGCAACTCAAAGAACGAATCAGAAACCCAAGAGCGTGGACACACGCCCCATGCGTTTCTTAAGGAACCGGTAATTATAAATGTAAAAAATAATAATAAAAAAAAAAGGTTAAGCGACACCTGTATTGACAACCGCCCGCTCGCTCGCCCGCCCTTTTTGCTGAAGGTCAGTCATCACGATTTGCGTAAGGCTTGGATGATTGGCACGTTGTAGAGAGCGTCGGAAGAGGGTGGGGAAAGCCTCGGATGACGACGAGGGCTGGACGACGGTCCGGGAAATGAAACCACGCTTCCTTTCTCCGAAATCCTTATCTGCAGCGATGGGGTTTTTGAGCACTCGAGCCTTTAATTCCGACATCGACTGCCTATGCACTGTAAAGAAAATGTCTTCGTGCTTACTTTTCTACAGAAGATCGGGAGAGCCAATCACGGCGAATGATGAAACTCAGAGTACGATTCGATCTGAGAGATGCGATGTGCGCAGGGACAATGTGAAACGTCGTGCTCGTTGTCGCCCATCACATTTTTCAGTTTGATCATATTCGGAGCTTCCTTGTTCGCTAGGAACTTTTTATCGTCCTCCGTACGATTGGCTGCATCCGTGCTTTGCAAAAATGTAAACGCCAAAACATTGTTTTCCTAGAGTCGTTTGTTTTTGAGAACATTCTAAAAAATGCCTGCGCGTCTACTTACTCGCAAAGCACTAAAATAACCAATATCTGCGATCTACGAATCAGCTGAGCGAATGACGAGGCGGAACATCCGTTTAGACCTAAAAATTAAGCCTGCGCTGTGGCATTACGCAACGCAAACGCGTCATGCTTGCATTGCGTGATCCAGATGGTGACCAGCGCCGTCTCTCGGCGCGGGATATTTTACTTCTGGCCGAACTTCTTTCAATGTGTGCAGGCAGCTCGGTCGCGGCGACGTAGGTCTTCTTTTGAATTTAAAAACCAGCGGACACTCCATTGGGTACTAACTTCGAGGGCGCATCGATGTAGGATGATGTTCTAGGTTTACGTTCTATTATACAAACCGCACGCATGTAGCTCAATAAGCGGGTATCGAAATTTGTACGAGCGGTTTTGAAAGCTGTTTTAATAAGTGCGGTCAGTCGTAATCGCACTTCAAAGCAGTACGGACCAACGAATATTAAGGAACAATGTCGACACGAGAAGCACGTTTAGCAGGCACAGCGATGTATTGTCCTATAGTTTACCGCAATGTATTTGCTACTATGATTATCGCTAAAGCGTCCGAGAAGGCACCTTGAGTAAACGACCCTATTTACGCGAGCTCGGTATGTCGGGAATTTTTCAAACTGCTGGTTTCCGGAATGTCTAGCTGGCGCGAAATTCTGAAATCAGGAGTGAAATTCTGTGTATTAAATATGAGATGATTTAATCGAGTGATTTATTTCTCGCTATTTTCAAATTGCCAATAGATGCTTTGCATCAGCCCAGGACAACAGAAAAAATATTGAGAAAGTCGGAAATAATGTGTTATTACTTCGTGGATAATCCACATTATTCCTAATAGGCCATGCTGGCCTTGAACAAAGTTGGTATGGATTATTTTAATATTTCTACAATGATAATGGAATGTGCGAACTCAGATTGCACCCAGAAATGCCATTCGAAAATTTTCTTGTTAAAACAATATTTATTGCACATTGAACTAATATGTACAGCTTTGCTTTCAACAAACACAGATCTCTGTTTACACAGACCATAACGCTTTGAACAAATATGTACAGCTCAGCAGTCAACAAATACGGATCATATATATATGTTTTACACACACATTTTGAATGAGGTCAGCATGAGAAACGCGACGCCGAAGCTGTTCAGTTACGCGATTTGATCTCGAGGGAACCCAAAGAATGACTGGTTTTTGCACTGCAATGTCCGGTTCTTGCAGTGGAGAACGGAGCACACTGTCCCTCCTGCCATCTTCACTGATTGTTTGCAGCGGCGAACGCGTCATGCTTGGTGCACTACAACAGGACACTGTGTCATCCGCAGAGAAGGACGCCGGCATCAACATGCAGTGACGGGTCACGCAATGGTGGCCGTTGATATCTGTCGCGCCCGGCCTCGCCCGGCGCCAGCGTGATCGCCCGCCCGCGTTCGGCATCGTCGGTGACGCATATCTGTCACGTGTTCTGGCAGGGGGAGAAAATGGGAGAGGAGGAGTGTCACAGGTTCGGGCGGAAAAGATCCCATAAACAAACACATTTGTAATTTGAATTGGACCGTTGTCCAGGAGATAGGGCCACACCTTGGCGATGGACTTCCTGAGAGGCGGTAGGAATTGAGAGCGAGTCGTGCCCTGGCGTTACGAACACTATTTAATAGCAACAAAATTCAAGAGTAAAAAAAAAAAAGAAAAGTGCATATAGCGCACACATACTCGAAAAAAAAAAAAAAGAAGAGAAAGAAATAAAGGAATATAACATATCCCGCGTGCGTCTCGATCTTCGTAACCACGACACGAAAAACACGAAATATTCGAAAGCGTAGCAAGAAGAATAAGAACCAAATCAAAAACGCCGTACGGTTCGGAGAAGCAGAGAGTCCAATCAGGGTTCTAAGATGTCGGTGGTGGTCCGGTCCCCTGCGCCGCCAGTCGGGGCCGAGAGGTCGTGATGGCTTGGGTTCTTGCAGTGCCGAACAGCGATCACTCACAAGCACACGCACATCGTCGAAGGCTTGCTCGAGTCCCACCAACCATCCCGACGAAGCCTTGATCGGGGTTCGACCAACCCCACCGCCGGAGCCTTGCTCAGCATTCGACCAGCAATACCGCCGAAGACTTGCTTCGCGTTACACCAACATTTTTTTTTATTGATGCAATAAAAGGAAATCAGAAATGTTAGGCGGGAGTATAGGATGCCTTCATGTGCGCTTTGCTTGGGGTGATGACATCTGGCCCTTTTGTTTCGAACGCTTATTTTTATTTTTTGTTCTGAAGCGCGTGAAAGAGCGTGTCCCTGCACGCGCTCGAGGCGGTGACTGTGCAAAGGCGACATTTTGTTTCCTGCGATTTCTTTGTGTTTTCCCTGTGAGCGCGTGCTGTCGGCATCGGGTACTACAAACGATAGCATCACTCAAAACAGAAGGACATTAAGGCACTCTAAAGCCTGTTTCAGACAGTTGCGGCTACAAGAAACCAGGATATCCCTGCTACTTATATCGCGTGCCAAGATGATTCCTTGAATTGGATTCCACGTTTCATTTGAAGCACGGATGTGCCGGTGACTCACTTTCGGTTCTCGACGCAACGCAGTCAAACGCACTCAAACGCAAGTGTCTGTACACTCTAAGCCCGGTCCCACTTAGTAAGAGGGACATTTCTTCGATTTTTTCCCACTTAACTTTAAGGGGGGCGACAGACCTCTTAATATTACATGGAGATGCTCCCTCTTAATTAAGTGAGACACCACCCCTCTTAAAGTAAGCGAGGCGGCGTCTCCCTTAAATTTGAGGTCAGAGTCCCTTAGTAAGAGGGACAGTTTTTAGGTATTTTCTTTCTTAAATTCGGAGGGACGGTGGCCCGCTTAAAATGC
>NW_024609846.1:119113034-119246575 GCF_016920785.2 Ixodes scapularis | reverse complement strand
AAGACTTCACCTGGGCCCGTTTGCTCGAAGCCGGTTAACTTTAACCGCGGTTAAAAGTTAACCGCCCTTCCCTACTAGGTACCTACAAGTACCTAGCCAAGTTTGACAAGGGCCAGAGCCGTATATGACGAGGGCTGGATGAGCGATAGCTCCGTGTTTTGTTATGGGGTGGTAGCTGGTGTCACCTACTGGCTGTAGCGAATATACGTGGCTTCCGTGGAAAGGTTCCCGAAATGGGGGGAGCCAAAAAATCCGCGCTGCCTGGTTTTCGCGACGCAGCGCGGCATACATTTGAGCTTAAGAAAGAATTTTTATTGCTCGTGGTACAAATAATCGGCAAGGTAAAACTAAATTAATCCTTGTTTGGAAATTTCCTTAATATTGGGCTGTATGAAGTGAAGAAAAGCCTCGTTGAAATTTCCTTCCGAGTTCGAAAGAAGACGACGTAGTGAGTCCTAAAAATGATGAGAAAGAAGTGAGCAGTGAAAGGCGGGCGGTACACCGGCAGCATGGTTGGCCAGCGTACAACTGTATATAACACCGTCATAAATTTAAAAAAAAACTGTAACTCACTCCACTAAAAAATTTACCCATTAGTAAATTACCTGAACATCGAGAAGAACGCCGCAAGTGTAATTCTACGATCCGCGCGCGCTGGCCTTCCACTTATAAAAGATTTGAAGTAAATAATCATAATAAATCTTTGACGAACGCGCGTGCACGGTAAAATTTGTTTTAGGCTTTTTGCTTCAGAACAATTACTACTGCAGACGAGAGCAGGTGCAGCGCATGTAACTACACTCGTAGCTTGCACCTCGGTGCTTGGGAAATTTAGAAAAAGGTCTATGGGAACGCTGTCTGCTTTTGTGTTGAGTCAAGGCAATCCACTTTCCAAAGACGTTGCCATGCCGACAACTATCGCGTTCATTTAGGCTTAGGAATGGCCAGAGTCGAAAGTCTATCTAAAAAATGCGGCGAGGTCATTGCTCATGTTTTGCGTTTTAAGTGAGGTAAGGTAACGCGAAAGCCTCCTGCACCATTCATTGCTGACTAACGCGCCCCGTATTGCAGCTACAACGACGTATTAGTTCCAAAGCGAGCGGCGCTCACTCACCGGGGCACCGCCATGTTTCCCCGCCGTCCTTACTTTGCCGGTCACGTGACCCAAAATCCCCCCTCGTAGGGAAATCCGGTTAACCGCGGTTAGTTAACCAGCTTCGAGCAAACGGGCCCTGGCAGCTCGACCAGTACGCCCAGGAATAGCACGAATAAAGGCTAGCCCACATGGTGCGCTTTTCTCCGCGTCTGCGTCGCGTCTGCGCCTGCGCTTTGACGTCACTTCCGGCGCCGGGACGAAACGCAGCGTTTTTTGGCGCATTCCGGCGTATCTGGAGGAGCCAGATATTTTGCGCCCACGCGTCGCGTCTCGCGCTGCGTCCAGAAGGCAACAGCCAATGAACCGCCGTGTTCACTGGTTGCAAGGAGCGTTTGAATTTTCTCCACTGTTTTCGCCACTGTAGGACTGTAGTTTTCGCCACGGACCTCGCGACAAAGGCGATAATAATAATAATAATAATACTTTTTATTTGCACATATTGCGATACCCACTCGGCAGCGTGCGAGGCTAGGCAAAAAGTTTAAAACCTTTAAGCAGGTGGGCCTGCTAGCCCGCCGCCAAGTAGGGAAAGGGATACGGGAAAGGAATATAAATAAAAACACTCAAAATAGAAAGATACACACACAAAAACGGGTAGCAGCACGCGCGCACGCACACACGCACACACCCGCGCGCGCGGAGTTTACAAAATTTGCACGCTCGCAGCCTTAAATAAAAATGGCTTTTAGGCCCCGCCAACGCTGGCAGCAGGGCGAACATGGGTAGTTACGTCCTTCCGCCCGCGGATATCAGTTTATCATACCTTTTACACAAGTCCAGGGAATCCTCTCTGCTCCGCGGGAGAGGCTGACGCTGCTTCAGCGGAACAGAGAGGACCCAGCGAAGTGCAAAAGCGTCCTGCACTCTGGCAGGCCAAATGTAAAGAATACAAGGACACCAGGAGACAAAGGTACAAAATTAATACTACCGGCAACAGCCGCAACAACGTAGCCTCTGTAACGGACAGCGGCCAGCTGTAAATGTTTTGGCGCGGGCGATGGTGATGCCAATGGCGTATCAAAACGTGATACAATAGTAAGGGTGCAGGCGAGCTGGTGGATGTTAACCATGTTGAATATACCTGAGACTGGGGTAGAAAAACATAAAAGTCGAAGAAACAGAACGGGACAGGACGACGTCTCAATTTGAGACGTCGTCCTGTCCCGTTCTGTTTCTTCGACTTTTATGTTTTTCTACCCCAGTCTCAGGTATATTCAACATGGTTATCAAAACGTGAATGAGGCGTACGCACTAAAAAGGATGAAAATTATGAAATTGAGCTTCATTGCGATTGCTGTAATAAAAATGAGTGCTTACTATTACTAAAATTAAATATTACGGCATGTAGCCATCATTTACCGCGCGATTTCTATTTAATATTTGCTTTTGTTTCTTAAGCGCGTCTGGCTACGTTGGGCAGACGCTTCGGAAACGCAGATGCGAAGCGCTGCACGGTAGCGCTGCGTGTGGTTTGACTGGGCGCACGCGTCCTGCTTAGCGCGCGCGCCAAGCCGAGACGCGCGTCTAGACGCACTGAAAAACGCGCCATGTGGGCTAGTCTTAAGTGTTGAAAACGAACTATCTCGTGGTGGTGTTAAATTAAGGGAACAATGTACTTTCCCAGGGTGTCCGCAAGTTTTGTTTACAAAAAAAAAAAGAGGAAAAAAAAAGATAAGAAGTCCTGAAAAAGCCATTAGGCTTATCGTGCGTAAAGAAGGGGCAGTTGGAAAAGTGCGTAATTCCGAGCTAAAGGCTTTTCGGCGCATCGAAAATAACTTGTTTGTCCCAAGTGCCCTAGTATCCCGCGTAAAACTTTTAGATGGTAATATTTATGAGCTTTTTGTTTTGATTAGACAATTCCTAGATTGAAGTTTTATCTCAATTCAAGCACTAATTTTAAATCAAATGTTTAACTTTACAAAAAAAAAATGCGCTGGTGGAATTTCGGCAATAAACGACCGCGCAAACGGCAAGCTTGTTATTTTTTTTTTTTATTATTATTAAAGCGGTTGAGGCGAGAACTGATCTTTTTCCACCTGTCAGATATCGCATGTTTGACCGCTCGCTATTCTTTCACTTCTCACACTACTGCACTAGAACTCTTCTGTGACTCTTTCAAAAGCGATTTGCTCCATTCTCATAATTGTAATTTAAGAATGAGTCACTTACTAACTTTTTAGTCAGATAACGATTAGTGCTGAAACTTTGCCATGGCATATGGTTCGAACCGCTAGCGCTACTTTTGACCGGAGAATAAACGTTCGTCGATGCGTATTTAATTTTGTCTGTGAAAATAACGAAATATTTTGGGGGACACGCTCTGTATTTAAGAGGACGCGGTACCTCTATTTATTCGTCCGTTTCAGCCACCAGATGGCGCGCGGCTCGAAACGTGGTTGAACGCGCAACTTCTAGATGGCGCCAGTATCGAGGTGTGAAAAGGCCCGCGTTATCCGCTGCGTGAAATAGATCCCGAAATCTGCCGTGTTCTCCCGGCGGAGGAAGTTTCTGCATCCCTCGCGCGCGCTTGGTATGTACGCGCGGTGACCGAGTCCGGCCTCTGCGCTGTGTGATGCAGTGGGTGGCGCTCGTTTCTGTTCGGAGGTAGGAATAAAAATGCCGGTCCCCTTTTTTACGACGCTCGTTTCTATAGCTTGTTTTTCTTTTTTTTTTATCTCAAGTGACCTACAGTACCGCCTGTTCGAAATCGTCCCGGCGATTGAGAGTCAGGTTAGCATTTTATTTGGGTCAGCACTAAACGTTTAATGGAGACCTCTGGCGGCGATGTAAATATGCATTGCTTCCCAAAGTGTGTCCAAGGTGCGCAATGACAATTGGAAAGGGTATTGAAGGCGCGCGACCGTCGGTTGGTAAAATACGTGCGTTAGATTCACTTATTCAGTCTAATCATTTTTGCCAACGTCTTTTATCTGTTTCGACAAATGACATGGTCGAGTCTATTGATAACCTTAGCTAGATTGGACGTACGGAGTGTCCGGGCTTTAAATAAATTTGCTTCGTTTATGTGAATGAATAACTGTTTTCTCTTTTCCGTGCTCGGTGCTATGCAAAAATAGCTGAGATGTTATGGTAGCTCAGTGTGGCGGCGTTTTGCACGCTGACTCGCTATTGCATTCGCTGTGCACAATATGTGTTCAGATGGAATGTGCCAAATCGTATTTCCGATCGATATGATAGATTTACTTTGCTACAGTGTTAATTATATTTTCCTGATTTAAACTGGTTCGTCCCTGATCTGAGCCTAAGTTTAAATTCGAAGGGCAGACAGACTTAGCGTCGTAACAGCCGTAATGCGCAGAAAGAAATTAGTACCATGAAAGAAAAACAAAAGGATACGAGGTGGCTCAGTGTTATAGAAGTAATGAGTGTGCAAAGGATGGGATACGGTTCATTCGTCACATGCACACTCGTCACAGGACGATTGGTCACAGGACGATTCGTCACACAGGAACATTCGTCATAGGATGACTCGTCACGCGGCCAACCGGTCTCACAATAGTTCGTCCCCCCAAAAATGTATTGTTCAATTTGGTTCGGGCGGACAAAGGCGAAGAATTTGTAAGGAACGTTTTAGCTTCTGATTCGGTCCCGAACATTGAATGTTGGTTGGGCCTCAGAAAGTCGGTCACCTCTTATCTTAGCATGTCTTTCGCTTCTCGAGGTCAAAGAATTTGTAACAGACGTTCTAGCTATCTGGGTCCGTCCTGAACGGTGAATGCGGAGGCCATAGAAGAGCGACTATTTTTGAACTACATTCAAAAGGATGGAGGTGATCGCAACAGAGAGAGCCATGATGCTGCACGAGGGGTACTCGTACACATTCGGCAGAAGGAATTCCGATACTTGTTGGTTTTGTCGAATAGGTGTATGCAAGGCAAAACTAAAAACTAATTTGGCTGCCAGTCGGATTATTGCTCGTTCAAGCCTGCAACTGAGATCAACCTGCTGAAGACCCGTAATATAATGAAAGGAAAAGCGGATGAGTATTGTAATATTAGTTTATATAACCATTGGTTTACGTGACAGTGGAAAATTGTGAAACTCCTCATCAGGGTATGTGGGCAGATGTTGAAATTTACAATTTACTATCGTCCCCTGCTCGATCAATGAGACCAGTTGCCCGCATGACGAGTCATCCTGTGACAAATGTTCCTATGTAACGAATCATCCTGTGACCAATCGTCCTGTGACGAATGCGCATGTGACGAATCGTCCTCATCCCGCAAAGCATGCCATCGTACGTGTTTTTTTTTTCTTTTTTGTTTTTTTAACTCTCCGCATTGCTGGCAAACGCTCAAGGTACCAGCAAAGACAGCGAGCTGGCGTGAAATTTCCATCGAGCGGAAAACGAGTGTGACTTTTATTTCATCATGCGCTTTCATTTTGATATGGCTCAAAATGGGCGCGAAATAGTAACAGGTAAGGCAACAAAATTTAGATGTTAGGTCTGGAGCACCGCCATACTCAGCCGTGTTGGGGGCATCTCTCGCGAGTCAATACGGCAAAGGTATTGCGCGTCGAACTGTACGTGAGAGTTATCCATTTCAGCGAAACCTTGATTTCGCAAAACTATTGTGGCTCGAGTCGTGGCTTCCAGTACTTGAAAGCCACGAGCGAGAAATAAATGACAGTTGATTTTGAAGGACAATCGCGACGTGGAAACCCATAAAAGAGAGTTCCAATAAGACGAGAGCTTCCCCTTCTCTTCAAGTGCGTGGGTTACGCTCTCAATCCTGCACCTGTGGTAACACCGCAGGCTCCTAAAATGGCTTTGAAAACGTTCCTGATCGCAAAAACTTTTTTTTTTTTTTTTTGTCGAGGCGCTATTTCATTTTTTTAACTTTTTGTCTACCTTGATACCCCATCAGCGCAAAAACTACCATAAACTAAAAAAAAAAATATCGTGGGCATACAACGACAACGCACCCACTGGGACCCGAGTCAAGGCAAGAACAACTAACTACTAAAAGGGGAAAAAAATCATGTTCGCATACACCATAGCCTTTTCGCCCTTTCGAATCGCCGCGCCCGTTTCTCCCGGAGTACAAAAACGACGGTGACGAAAACACAAAAACAAGCGTGGTTCGGGGAGCGGCCGCTCACGACCCAAGCGCTCGCTGTCTAGGTCTGCCCTTTCTGCTCTGCGCTACCATATTGGTCACCGTTCGGCGCGCTCCTCCTCTCCTTTTTCCTGCGGCCGCGCGCCCTATGGCTCCGTCGTCGACGTGCCAGGCTTTCTCCGTATAGAGGAGGAGAGGAGGCTATGCATACACAGACAGAACGCCTCCATCGAAAGAAATGAATCATGCGCTTGTTCTGCCAGTCTCGTTGTGCGTCTGTCAAAAGCCACAAAGGAGGAAGACAATCAGCGCCTACACCACTCCCCTCCACTCCCTCCCCCCCCCCCCCCCCCCCCCCCCCCCCCACCACCCCTAAAAAGAAGAAAAGAAAGGTTTCTTGGGCGCGCGCGCGGTCGCCCAAGCGATGACCTTGGAAGGGTATGCGATTGTAGCACGTTTGTCCCCCGGTTGTGCCCCTGTCTCAAATGCCACGGTCCGTTTCTCCCAAGTGCCCGTCTTATCTTCCCGAGTATCAACTCCGCAGTGATTCTGAATCATTCCGATGCTTTCCAACGTTGCAAAACTGTTAGACGAATATTTGCACAGAAGTATACTCTGTTCGCAGAACTATCTACGGCGCTAAAATTCAAAAGCGCCGAGTTGGATTGGGGAACTCGTGTAGGTTTAGCTCATCGTTGGAACATTCTTATTCGCTCGATGAACTCCACAAAACGTGTAAATATTAGAATGAACTTTCCAGAGAACGATAGTTGTTGTCGGGGTTCCAGGCGACCGGACAGGTCGCAATTATTGGCTGATTAAAAATTTTATTTTATAATCACAATCGTATCATCAAGGGCACGCCATTTCCTCATCACTTCTTCTACGAAAAGAGTTGCTGTATTCGTAGCACACACAGACGGAAACGGTTGAGACTGCCCAAATAATATCTTCTTTTGGCAGGTACTGCGCAGCGATTACACACAATGCCTCTAACATAAACATGCTGCTCCACATGTCTATTCACAAGATGCAATACATCGTTCTCCCAACTTTGTTAAAATGGGCATGAAAGCGCGTAACCGTCACTTTTTTGAAGTTCTACTTAGAGGTGAAGTGTTTACCGTAAAAAGTCGTTAATTATTTATTTTTTTCCGTTTACTACAAAGCTCGATTCCCTTAAATTTTTGTTTTTATATCGTCTCTACAGCGCTTTTACGTCGGTACTTTCGTGTTAGAGGACATCACATAATGTGCGAAAAAAACGGTAGGATCGATGCTGCATAGCCTTTTTTTTTTGTGGACATCAAGAAAAAAAAAAAAAGATAGTAGTTGTCTTCACTTCGCACTGCATGTTTTGGCACGGAAGTTCCTATTTGGTTATGATGTCTTTACTTTCTTAAAAATTATATACAGTAATTTAAATTACCGAATTACAAAAACGTCGAAATTGTATAATTGCTTTTCGTTGGGACGCCATGACGACAGCGACACTCGTGTTCCCTTGTGGTTTTCGCCAGCATTTCTACGATGAATTGCCAGGATCGCGAGATGCAACAGCGTGACACTCCGTCTTCTGTGACGTCATTTGTTGCACTTCGGGACAACTTTTGATGTATGGCCAGCATAAGACGCTAACCACACCAGTCGGAGACGCGCTGCAGGTGCCATAGTACTGCTCGTAAAAGTAGCTGTCACGTGCTTTGCTCCGCGACTGAGGGTTGCCAAATTACGGTGAAACGGAGTATAGACAAAACAGACTGGACGACATTTACCGGGCATCTTTAGAGCTGCGAAGCTCAAAATCACGTGTACTCATAAGATTTTTTTTTTCTCGCGTGTTTGTGATTTTTATGATGTCCTGCAAGCAAGAAAAAAATATATATGGTGAAGTCACTCCGAGGGGGTACCGATAACTGCGAGCCACGAACATGAAGGACTCGCTAACATCCGTCAGGAGTGTGAACGGTAAATCGTCACGCAAACATATTCTCACAAGCTGCAAATATTTATTTAGCTTAGCAAGTAGAATACTAGTATACTAACGACATGTGATTATTGTACACAAGATACCATTTCTCGGTTCTTCAAAACCATTTCCCAAGTCTGAACGGTCGCGCTACGGGCCGCGGCTAGCCGTGCCCTCGATAGACTACGGAGCTGCGTTGTATCGTCTGCTACTGTACCGCCAACAGGAGAGCGATAGCTCTGTGTGTTCCACAGATGCGTGTTGCGGTATAACTCTGTACGTCTGTCCTAGAGGAAGACAAAAAGATAGGCTCTGTGACCCCCTCCTAAGCTATCAAAAACAAACAGAAGTATACTCTTTTGGACTGAAAGGTTTACAAAATAGTGACCAGACATTGGAAAAGCATATGTCACAGAATTTGGTTTATGAAATGGCATCATTGTTTCGAGCAAGAAATCACCTGCTCACCACTGGGACGATGAAATCGTCACTATTTATTGCGTCAGGTATATTTGCGCTCATGAAGAAAAATCTGAACACATCCTTCTCCCAAAGTCCTATGTCGAATAATAAACACTTTTTTAAACATCTATGCACAAATAACTCATTTTTTTCTACACTTGTATATGCACGTTAATTGACGTCAAACCGCATTTTTGATTAGATCTTGATGTCTACACCAACTACATTCATATTTTTTAGGGCTTTATTGAACGATAACTTCAACTATAGTTAATGGAACACGATGGCTCGATCTCGACAAAAACCTCAACGTGCGAAGCTTCCACAGACGGTCGCTAGCGAGTATTCTCAATGTGAGACTTCAGAAGCTTTCGCTTGCCATAGGGAGCTTGCTTTCGACTACAGCACTGCACGGGCCCGGAAAGCGCTGCTGTGGGGAGAGGTTGACTTACAAGATTACGTGTTACGTGGTCACGTAAGATGGCGTCATTTCGTGCAGCGTGATCACGTAAGATGACGTCATTTCGTGTAACGAGATCATGTAAGATGACGTGTTTGTGTCACGTCATCACGTAAGATGACGTCAGTTCGTATGAACTGACGTCATCTTACGACAACGCCAACATTAGTGCCGTCCGGAACCATTGACCTTAGAAACGCGCTTCTTCGCTTGAAGAGCTGATATGCGTTGATTGTTATTTGTTTCTTTTGCCTACTACAGACCATTCAAGAACTCGCCTTCTGGGTGCCACCAACTTCGTCTACTGGGCTGTGAAGCGCGTTCGAGCGTGCGCAATACCTCTCTAGGCCGAAAGATTGTACACTGAGTATGCGTTCACAGCTCAATGACTTTGGCATTTTTCGTCAGGATAGATGCTCCCACGAGAAGAGCGTAATGGATATGTGAATAGAATTGGAAATTTGAAATGTTCTTGTCCAATCGCATTTTTCTTTGGTTATCAACGCTTTTTAGCGTCATCACAAGACATTCAACCCATAATACACTGGTGATTAAAAAATAAGCACCGAAAAACATGCACCGATTTTCGCTCAAAAATAAACACCGGAAAAAACATACCGTAATCATTACCCATGTCACCTTTTTGGGTGATATGTGAATTTCCAGAAGAACAGCGAGTTATCACCCTCCCCTAGGAATACCCTGACTACAGAGCAGGCGACCCGTTTTTCCCCGCGTTAGATTGTGGTGACCACGAACCGTACGGAGGTCACAGGACGTCCGTGAAAAATAAAAAGGAGGCAAACAACGATCTACTCTGTGCACGCTTCATCCCCAATTTCCACGACCCCAAGACCGAAGGACGTTTGTGTGAAGGATAACGATAAAATAAAACTTTGCGTCAAAAAAAAAAAAAGCCCGTTTTTAAAAGAAAAAAAAAAAAAAGTAGAAACAAGCACAACGCGTTGACGGACCGCGAGGTTGTGGAACACCTCGCGGTCCGCTTGCCACAGGACGGTTGTCTTCGACCCATAGCTCCAAGGTGAATTTGCCACTTGCGAAAACACGGAGACCTACCCAGCGAGAACCAGGAAAGCAAGACACGCACACTGACGCCTCGGCGTGCAGAATGAAACAGGATACGGGCGCGGAATACGGCCGCGGAAGAACACCTCGCACAGTGCCGATCCGGCCGATCTCCGAACGGACGATTTCGCATGGATGGATGGATGGATGGATGAATACGGCTGAGCCCTTTGGATCGGGCGGTAGCTTACGCCACCTAGCCATTTTGTTTTACCATTTAAGCTTAGAATATTTAAATGTGAAATCTATATTCACTTCGCAGTGCAAAGAAAGTGAGGCTATGAAACCCCCTTGCCATCAGTGAATAAGAAAATACCTAGTTTTCTCTCGATTTCTGCCACCATTCACTTAATCTTTGCTTGGTAATCTCTACAGTCTTGAAATCCACTCTCCCTTCGCTGTCTCTAAAACCCAATGACTTTATTAAATCTATGTTGTCTTCGGTAGGCATAGGGTGAAGCCCTTTACAGTAGAGTATCAAGTGCTCAGCCGTCTCGTTCTCCTCTCCACAAGCAGTGCACACTGTATCAATTTCCTGGTACTTCACTCTGTATGTTCTGGTTCGCAGAACACCCGTTCTTGCCTCAAACAGCAATGAGCTTCCCCTAGAATTGTCATAAATGCTTTCTTTGGCAATAACTCTTTTGTTTAATCTATAGCTTTCCAGAGCCGTCTTTGTCTGCATTCCCTCTAGCCACCGATCTCTTTCTGTGGCCTTAACTTTCTTCTTAACTGAGACTTGCTCTTCCGTATCTTCGCTATAGCCCAAAAACTTTCCTCTTAATTTCCTAGTGCGCTGTCTCCACTTGGTGTCTACACTCCTCATGTATAAATAGCTGAAAACCTTTCGTGCCCATTGCTCCCCGTCCATTAGCCTCAACCTATCCTCAAATTCTACCTTGCTCACCGCTTCCCTGCTCTCAAATGATGCCCATCCCATGTCTCCTTGTACTCCCTGGTTTGGCGTTTTGCAATGTGCCCCCAAAGCCAGTCTACCTACTCCGCGCTGTTTTATTTCTAGTTTCGCATGCACTTCGGATTTCATGCATAGCACTGCGTTTCCAAAAGTCAAGCCAGGCACCATGACCCCTTTCCAAATCTCTCTCACCACCTCATACCTGTTGTAATTCCAAAGTGCTCTATTTTTCATTACAGCTGCATTTCTGTTGCCCTTACCTATTATATACTTTTCATGGTCTCTGAGATATTCTGCACCATCACATATCCATACTCCTAGATACTTGTATTTACTAGCTCTCTCAACTGTAATATTCTGTATCTTCAGCCTCTCAACTTCATCCTCGTTAAAAATCATGACTGCCGATTTTTCGCTACTGAATTCTAAACCTAATTCCTCTCCTTCCCTACCACAGATGCTCATTAATTCCTGCAACTCTGTCCTGTTGTTAGCCATTAGTACAATATCATCCGCATACATCAATCCCGGTAAGGATTGCTGAATTTTTTGGCCTAGCTTACTGTAAGAAAGGTTGAACCCAAGCCCACTCTTCTCTAGTCTATCCTCCAATCCTCTCAGATACAACATAAACAGCAAAGGCGATAACGGGCACCCCTGCCTAAGGCCTCGTCTTATCTCTATTTTCCCTGTCGCCTTTCCTTCCCATGTTATAATCACCTTGTTATCTTTGTAAATGTTCCTTAATAGTGCTGTTAGTCCTTCATCTAGGTTTAAGTTCTCCATTATGTCCCACAGGTTTCTTTGGTTCACATTGTCATAGGCACCCTTGATATCCAGAAATGCCAGCCAGAGCTGTCTGTTTTCTTTTTGCGCTATTTCTATACACTGTGTTAGAGAAAATAAGTTGTCCTCCAACCTTCTTTGTTTTCGAAACCCGTTCTGTAACTCGCCCAGTATGCCCTCGCAATCTACCCATTCCTCCAGTCTGTTCTTTATAATCTGCATTACCAACCTGTAAATAACCGGTGTCACGGTTATAGGACGATAATTCCTAATATCGGACTTATCTCCCTTTCCCTTATATATCATACTCATCCTACTAAGCCTCCATTCATCTGGAATATTTCCTTTTGTTATCATGGTACTCACTACCTCCCTTAGTTTTGCCTTAGATTTAGGACCCAAATTCTTCACCAGCTTAATAGGGATACCATCTGTGCCTGTCGACGTGCCACTAGGGACTCTTCGTTCCGCCTTTTCCCATTCTCTTTGTCCAAAATCCGCGATGTCACAAACTGGACTGCTACTTCCTTCGGTTCTCCTATCTTCCACATGTACCCGTTCCCGAAATTTCTCCTCCATCACTGCTCCTATATATTGTATCGCATCATCTCCCTCTAATTCATCTCCCTGATGCGAGAGTATGAACCTCTGTCTAGCTTGCGTCGTTTCACCGAGTGAGTTCAAGTGCTCCCAAAACTTCTTGGCAGCGTTTCTATCTTTCTTACTTACATTACTCATCCATTCCTCACCCTTTCTCTGAATTTTCGCATTGATCAAACTGGATGCCTCTCGGCGACATGTTATAAAATTGTCCCATTTTCTTTTTACTTCCGTTTCGGACTCCCCGCTACGCTTGGAATACCTGTGTTCTCTAGAGGCTTCCTGACGTTTTTGTATCGCTTGCTTCACTTCTTTGTCCCACCAACTTTTTGGTCTATGTCCTTGCTTCCCCTTTCGTTTACTCTTAACTTTGTCTAGTTCTAGAGCAAAAAGCCTAGTTAGGCTCTCATAGGTCCAATCTGTATGCCGTTACCCTGAAACTGCTGCCTCTATTCTTTCAACAACTATTTCCAACTCTTTGTCGCTGCAGAAAGTTTGCTTTGAATTATGTTGTCTAGTTTCAGCATTTACTTCTCTGGCAAAATTCAGCTTAATACGTTTGTGATCACTACCAAGACTTTTGGAACCTTCTTCATCTATTTTCATTACTTGTAACTTACCATATATTTTGTGTGACATGAGTACGTAATCTATAGTTGAATGTAGATTGCCAGTTTCCCAAGTTATGTGCCCGTCACACTTCTGACTGGTATTACATAAAACTAAATCATGCTTTTCCACCAGTTCTAGTAATATGCTTCCAGTTGAGTCCGTATACCCATCCAGACCCTCAATATGGGCATTCATGTCTCCCATAATAATTATTTCGGAGCCTTCCCCTAGTTCACTAATGTCTCTTGATATGCAATCAATCATTTTTCTGTTTTCCTCTTTAGCACCTGTCCCTGTCCATAAGTAAACCACTCCAAGGACTGTTGATTCCCCAGCGACTTTTCCTTTCAGCCACAAGTGTTCGGCGCACTCCTTTCTGAACCTTTGAAAGTTCATATTCTTCTTAATAAATGCTCCAATTCCACCTCCCTTCCTCGTTCCCTCCATTCTGTTGCATTCTTCCCACACATAGTCAGGGTTGCAAGGTGGCTGCTCCATGTCTCTGAGATGTGTTTCCACAAACCCATACACCATTAAATCCTCCTTTCTTAGTTGCTCCTCTACCTCTTCCCATTTTAACCTATTTCTACCACCCTGCATGTTAATATATCCAATGTCTGATTGTGCTGTTTTTTTATACCTGTTCTTACGTTTTCTCCTCTTTTTAACCCTGAGTGCCTCTCCTGACTTTGTTGGGTTTTCAGTTACTTCAGTGCCCCCAGGGCCCTCGGTCCCCCCAAAAAAGCAGTCACCGTGCGGCCCATTCTATCCCCCACCCTGTATCCCGTGGCCTCACTGTAGTGAATGCCATCTGCAAAAGGGCGGGAGCTAGCCTCGTACACTTCTCTGTTTACTTCCATTACGTCGTACCGAAGCTGTCGACTCATACCCTTAATTACTCCGTTGGCTTCGACAACCCTCCTCTCCGTTAACCCGGACTGCCCCCGAACTTCTGGAATGGTGCACACAACCACATGCACATTCTCAGACACGTCCCTCAGCTTACGTATTCCCACGTTTAGCTGCTTTCCGAGGTTCTGGCTCCTACCCTTCAACACATCATTAAGCCCCGCGTGAACTATTACTAGGTTCCTTCCCTCCCGGTTATCCCACACCCCCTCACGTGCTGCGGTCATAGCATCCACCATACACTTCCCTGGCTGGACCTCTACGGTTACCCTCTGGTCTCCCTTCACCCTGTTATGTACACCCCTCCTAACCCGTGCTACGTTAGAGCTCCCCACTACCAGTACCCTAGATCCCCCTGGTGCCTGCGCGCCTTTGTCCTGCGACTTATCTCCTGTCACCTGACTGCCCGACGCCTGCTGCTCGAAGGCGCCATTGAGCTGAGGTTCAATCAGCTCTCCAGCGTCGTCGAGCCCGCCTGCCAACAGGCCGGACTCCCGACCACCAGGGACCCCAGCCTGCAGACTGGTGGTTCGTCCCGCTAGAACTGACACTTCCTCCTTTCTTCCCTCGCTACTCTCACTCGCTCGAATTACCCCTTCCAGGCGCTCTACCCTACTGTCACACTCCCTCTTACGCTCCTCTAAACCCGCCTTCCATACTTCCCCCAGCTCTTCCGCCTGCTTCTCGAGGCCGACCCGCTGCTCCCTCTCATGATTAAGCTGCCTAGTCAGCTCCTCTACCTGGGCCTCGAGACCCACCCGCTTCTCTCCTTCTGCCTTAAGCTGGGCCTCAATCTCCCGAACTCTACCCTCCCATTCCCCAGTTACCTGCTGAAGCTTCACACAAAGCCGACACTCGAAACTCACCTCCGCCGCCACCTCCAGGCTCCCGAAACCCGTCTCCTCCAGGTAACACCACCTCCCACACCCCTCGCACTGCACCAACTCGTCCCCACCCTTGTCATGCCGACCCAAATCTAGACCCATGTCTAGACCGGGAACAAACCGTCCCTTCCCGCCAAAAATTCAAACAGAGCCTACTTTGCGAAACTAACGTTAACTGCTGCTGTTCAAACCTAATACTGCTACCGCATAGTCACTTCCAATCAACTCTCAAAAAAAGAGAGAGAAAAGAAGAAAAACTGGCACTTAGCTTCGGATGCTCGAGGAGAACCAGGAAACACGTCCGCTCACCGCAACTCAGTCGAGAGACTGAGTTGCGCATTTCGTGGACAGCGAGCGCCACCGCACGGGAGAGAGAGGTACCTTAAAAACGACGAAAACAAGCACCGACACCTTGGTTCTTTATATTTGCTGTAGTTACGGAACAAATCGACTTACATGAATAATTTGAATATTATTCGGTTCCGTAATAAATTTAGAAGACATTAAGCGCAATTCTTCTTATGTTTGAATTTAGATAATTTTGTAAATTCGCTCCGAACGCAAGAGTGCCGAATTAGCCGATTTTGACCATTTTCATGATTTTTTAAATAATATAATTAAATTTATGACGAAACATCTGTTGCGTTTAGTGTCTCGATAATGACTCAATGTCTTTAAAGCCGAAATTTTCAAGAAGATCCGCGCAGCCGTTATTATGTGAGAATTTTTTTAATTTGGTGAAAAACCTCATGTATTGTCTATGGGGCTCTGAGGTGCGCCCCCTCTTAAATGGGTTAATATTTCGAAAACCAACATTGAAACGTCTTTTCTTAAAAACATATTTTTACTTGCTTCCTCTTATACTAGTAAGTAACAACGCATGATAATGAATGGTCTGTCAGGAAATATAAATATAAAATAGACGAGGGTGATTCAATAAACAAGGTGATTTTTTTTTGTATAAGGAGTTCTAATACAGATAGAAGCTTACTTTTTTTTGTTCTACGTAATCTTCCAGCACGGTCACACACTTCCCATTTGTGCACAAGCTTCCGTATTCCCTCAGCGTAAAAATCTTTAGACTGATATGTCTCAGCCAGTCGCTCGCAACAATTTGAGGAACCAAACAGGTGAAAGTCTGAAGGGGCAAGGTCTGGGCTATAAGGGAGATGAGGGAGCAGTTCCCAGCCCAGCTCGTTGATGGTCTGCACCGTTGGGGCTGCTGTGTGAGGCCTTGCGTTGTCATGATGAAAGATGACTCCTTTTGACTGATGACATCTGCGTTTGTTCTTCGTGTCTTTCTTGACCTGTCTCAGCAGTTCACAGTAGTTGGCACTGTTCACAGTGCTTCCTTTTTCAAGGAATGAAATGGTGATTGGGCCTTGCATATCCCAAAAAAACGGTGAGCATCACCTTCCTAGTGGACCGCTGGGACTTGAACTTCTTCACTGGAAAGCCTGCGTGCTACCACTCCATGGACTGTCGTTTAGGCTTAGGCTCATAGTGCTAAACCCATGTCTCGTCAGATGTGACCGTCTTCTTCAAAAACTCATCACCATCCTTCACATAACGGGAAAGACACTGCTGGGACAACTCGACCCTCCTCTGTTTGTGCTCCGCAGTAAGCATCTTTGGGACCCATCTGCAGCTGACCATTGAGTAGCCAAGGTCATCTTGAACAATTTTGTGTGCTGTCCCCACAGATAAGCTCAAAATTCTTGCAATGCCATCCACTGTCACCCTTCTGTCAAACTGAAGAATGAGGTCATTGACTAATTCGATCACCTCAGGAGATCTCACTTTTGTAGGCCTCCCAGGTATGTCTTCATCCTCAAAACTGCTCCGTCCTTCTTTAAACAATTTAGCCCACTTGTAGACATTTTTTTGGCTGAAACATGTGGCACCATACACAGTTGACATTCTCCTATGAATTTCAACGGGTTTGCACCCTTCAGCAACCAAAAACTTGATAACTGACCGCTGTTCAATCCTAAAGCATGCTTGTCGGCCATCACTCGGTAAAATTCTCAGTGTTTTTTTTTTGTAATCTGCATAAGAAATTAAATTCATGTGGAAAAGTAGTAAAACAATAAAAATATCAAAAAAGTAAGCTTCCATCTGTATTAGAAGTCCTGATACAAAAAATCACCTTATTTATTGAATCACCCTCGTAGTATTTTTTTTTCTATCACTGCAATTGAAACTTAAAACTTTTCAGTTGTGCGTTGACACTGTCCTCGCACAGGTAATTTTCTGAACATTATTCTGACATTAATATGAATAATTACCTCAAATTAATACGTAACACGTAAGCTTAAATCTACCTGAAATAGTACGCAACGCGAAGTAAAAGTTATTTTACCCTACAACGAAGCTTGCGTTTCCCAACGCACATTTAGCAAGATTTAAGATTTATTTCCGGTTGTATATACACAAAATACTGTATATTTTAGTTATATTTCATGGTGGATCACAATTATACCTTGGTATTGATAAACAAATGAAGCAAATGTAAGTAATTAATTTCAATTTGTACATATAATATCAAAATCATGTGAAATAAAAATAGCATTCGAGCTTTCTGGTGAAGGTCATTAGAATATCTTTAAAAGGCCTGACGTAAGAACTTGCAAAACTTTGCCAAAAATCATCAACGGGAGATTGTCAGGCATTTCGTTCTATTAATATAAAATACAAGATTTTTTTAGCTTCATTCAGCATATAGAGATCTATTTTGAAAATGTCAGAGAAGAGTCTTAGCTATTACTATTGTTTGAGCAGCGACAAAATAGCGAGCGGTCAAATTTGCAATACGCGAAAGGTGGGAGAAACGTCAGTTGTGTCCAGGGATCGGCAGTATTTCAGATACAAGTATTTGAAATACGTATTTCAAATACTTTGTGTATTTTGCATTAGTATTTAATTAAAAATTGGGTAATGCATTTGACGTGTGTATTTAAATACTAAAACGTGGGTATTTCAAATACAATTGTAATTAAATACAATTTTGAGGGCGAAAATACATCCCTCAAATTTATTGTCACTGTCAAGAACAGGAAGAAAACTACGTTCTGCACTGAATGCAGTGCCTCTCAATCAAGCACGAGCGTTTAGTGACTTTGTGATTACGATGGAAGTCCAGGGCGAGAATAGTGACGAAATCGACATCCACAGGCTGACTGGCTAAATAAGTGCCTGTGACAACTAGTGATGCTTTCCAGCCTGATTTCCATCCATATCCGAGTTGCAACAATAAAAAATGCTCTACCTAGCGCTGCGCGTCTTGGTCGTCTCGGTTCTTTGTTGGTCTATACCAAAATGTGATCGACAAAGAAAAGCTGCTTGAAGCTCTGTACCTTTGTCACCTATTACGTCCAAGCTGATTACATTTTTTTTTTGTTATTATATATTTCTGTTACGTTACTAGAGCCTCGCACACTAACTCCCGAGTGCGCGATGCAAAATTAAAATGAGATACCCAGAAACCCGTTGCAGGTGCCCTGAAGTCGCTGACGCAAATTTTGAGGAATGTATTTGGAAAAGTAGTTGGAGGGGACCAAATAGATTTGGTTGTATTTGTATCTTGTATTTAAATGCTTTTTTGGAAGTGTGATTAGATGTGTAATTAAAAACATTTTTGACGAAGTATTTTGTATTTGTGTTTCGATACATGTTTGCATGTATTCTGCCCATCCCTGGTTTGTGTCCTAATTGGCCGCTTAAATGGTGTAAATAACTTGTAAACAACAAAATCCGCCACGCTTGCCCTTTGCGTTCTCTTTCATGTCAAGAATGGACCTCGAAAATGACATAATTTTGTAAAAAATCAAAATATCGCCACCAAAACCGTGCCTGAATTGGGATAAAAACATCCAGATACTTTTTGCACTTTGATAGTGCACGGCGAAGGATCGAATAAAGCTATCGCAACAATCTTCTCACACTAACTTAGTCGGCACCTCAAGAAATACCGTCCTCTGTGAGCACAGCCTTTATCTAGGCACTTTAAGGCGGCGGTCCCATGGCGGCCATCTTGAACAAGCCATTAGTTCAACCACTAGATGGCGGCACTCACCCGTGTGGCCTAGAGTTTCTACGGGAGCCAGAGTTGCGCGTTCATCCCCGTAGCGCCGTCTTTTCTGCACGGCATATTGATCCTGCTCGTCACGTGACTGAATTCGGCGAATAGCGGCGCCGCGCGTTCGAGGCGCACGGCGCGCTCAAAAGCAAGGGAACGTACTGTCGGGGCGCGTGCAACGTCTACTTTCCTGCACGGCATTTGATCAGGATCCTCACGTGATCGGATCTCGACGAATAGCGGCGCGGCGGCACGTGAAAAACAAACACGCAACTCTGGCTCCCGTAGGGAGCCAGAGCTGCGCCAGAAAACAGGCTCGTGGCAGTGATATTCTCCCCCTGCTCTTAATTTCCTCCTTTCTGCTGCTCGCCCATGCACGTTCAGCGCTCAGCGCGTGCTCCCGCTGACAGAAATGCCAGCAAACGTGCCAGTGGTGCTAGCAGTTCCCAGTTCGCGCAGAAGCGGAGCCCAGCTAGCTCATCGACCCGATCGAGAATGCCTAGATGGGCAAAATTTGTTCTTTGATACTAGCTTCGTTCCACGCTGCAGGGTTGGCGAAGCGATTTTGTTAGAGGCTCACAAGCCAGTAGCCATCGTTTTGACTATTCAAGAATTAAAAACATATTTAATCAGTCAGTGAAGAATGTTATCAAACATTAAAGAACATATATAAGACATGTCTTGTCTGCATTTCGTGAATGAAAGAGCTTTAGCACGACTTAAACGTTTAAATTCATTTTCGTTGTAAGTCAGAGCGAAGCCGACATAACAGGTCAATGAGGCCAATCAAGCAGAGCCAGAAAACACTATGTCACGGAGCTCAAGTTCTTATAGTGCATTTGTTATTGTCACCGGTCAAAGCAATCAAGCGCAAACCATGCACCCTGGCCTTGCGCTTTTAGTAGGCGTGTTTGTGCTTGTGTACCTTATAGTCTTTGACTGCATTTTTATCTGGGCGCGGCGAAAGCGCCGCGATCATGTCGTCTAAAATGTTGCCGATTCTTATCGTTCAGGTGCTGCTCGGCGGAATCTTCGCTGTGTCCAGCGACAACATAATCTGCGACGGGACGGTCCCAGCAGAGATGACAAGCTTACCGACGGTTCCTATCAACGCATCAACAACGTCACTCCCCGCGCGCATGCGCGATGGCGACTCGGAAACTGTTTAAACGCACTCTGGCAGGGGATCTACGTATGAGGCCTCCACCGACGGACATAAGAACAGCTATACTGCAACTGCAAGCTTCAGTGGGCGCGGCGAAAGCGCCGCGATCATATCGTCAAAAATGCTGCCGATTCTTACTTTCAGGTTGGTGACAGAAAATATTGTTACTGTTCTGATGAACTCGGTTTTGTTGTTCTGCCGTGCCCACATACGGTTTTTCAATGTGCCTGTGACTGTGTTTCTGTTATCAAACTACTGTTGTGCCTTTCGGGAGATGTCGAGGAGAACCCTGGACCAACTACTGAGGAAATGTTTAGCGAAATGAAAAAAAATTATAGAGACACAGAAAGAGATTCTTAACAAGGTGGTCGACAGGCAGCAGGACATCCTTAAAAGAGTTACAGAAGTCAGAGAAAAACAGAACTCTGCTGACGCGTCGTTCAAGCAGCTCGAAACCAGACTCAGCACTATTGAAAGCAAGCTCTCTGATGTAGGTGAAACACGTAAAACGGTCCAAGCATTGAAAAATGAAGTCTGCAATCTTCACTCACAAATGAAGTCCCTTACGATAAAAATTTATAACCTAGAAAATCGCTCTCGGAAAAATAACCTTATAGTTAGAGGCATAAAAGAGGCGGAGCACGAAACAGAACATACTTTGCTAAATAATATTAATGAAAACATCTTTCATGGTATGCTGGGTGCTAAGGCAGAGACTATTGAAAGAATGCACAGGTTGGGGGGGTATGAAGCAGCCTAACAGGGATCGTCCGGTCGTAATAACTTTCAGAGACCACAAAGAAAAGGCCGCAATAATGAAAACCTGTCACAAGTTGAAAGGCAGTAAGAAAAGTGTATCTGATGACTACTCAAAAAGACTTCTTGAGATTCGTAAAAATCTTTGGGACAGTGCGGCAGAGGAAAAGAAGCAAGGAGCCAAAGTAAAGTTGCTCTATGATAAACTTAAGGTGAACACTACCACCTATAGCTGGGACGAAAATACCCAGAGCAGATACAAGTGCCACGCGTCACCGTCCCTACCTATCAATGACGCTGAGGACAATGCGTGACAACGAGCGTTACAAGGAAAAAGGCCGGGTTCGGAGGTGGTTGACTCTAACCATGAATTCATTTTACTAAACATTAATGCACGAGGTGTGGTAAACGAGGTTGTTGACCTCGAGAGCCTGTGGGGATTGTGATCCCTCAACATTCTGTCGCGTCAGCGTTTTGGCGCGCCCTGGCGGCCGCGCTGATGTAGCGATGGGTGGCGCTGCTTACCACTGTGAGTGGCTTCTTCCTCTCCCCCTTTGGGGCGATTTTCTTATCGAACCCCCGCACAAAGGAGATCGACGTGTCGCTCCTTGATTGGCCACTTCGCCCCCGCCGTTATCTTAAAACCAGCGGACAGCAGAATCTCGTTTGGCTCTTCTTCCTGGGATTCGGCGGCGGCGAAAACGGGAACCGTCCGGCGCACAGGTGAGCGTTTACCCCGTCCTTTGTACCTTTATGAACGACCGATCGGCCCTGGGCCATCTCAACAGCGACGGCGCTTACCAGCTTATAGCCGCTGTGTTCTCGTTATTTGTTTTCATCGTAAATAAACAGTGTTTATCACCGTTACCAACGTGACTGGTGTCTGTTTGCGCTCAACGAGCAGCATGCCACGCGAGTACGAACCCGCTTCGCGGTAGAGCGTCTCGCCACGAACATGGTACTTCCAAAGGCAGTGGCCCCAGCAGAACCACAAGCCTCATTTTGGCTTACTCGCCTCATGTAATTGTTGTCACGGAGACCTGGCTGAACCATGACATTGCAGACCATGAAATAGTTCCACCGGGATACCGGATGCTTCTAAAAGACCGTGATAGACGAGGGGGAGTTGTGGCAGTGATCCTTAGGGACGAACTTCTCGTAACCAGACTAGCTGACATTCCCGATCTAGAATGCCTATGAGTTAAGACAGGTCTGGGAGGAGTAACTATAGTAATAGGAGCATGCTATCGCCCCCTAACTCTGATTCTTCATTCTTTATCAAGTTAAACGAGTACGTTACGAACAATAATTTAGGGGAGCGGAACCTAATCCTTGCAGGGGACTCCAACACGCCTGAAATTGATTGGTCGTCCACCTACTCAGTTCCGCTTTTGTCACAGGCTAAACCTTTGGTTGACATGTTTTTTGTTTTTTTTTCACAACCTGACCCAGCTAGTGAAGTGTGAAACTCGCGTGTGTGGTTCCGCCGGGTCTACGCTGGACTTAGTATTCGTCAGCAACACTCTAGCACAGAAAGACCCTGTCATTTCCGCTCTGGACGCGATTTCTGACCATAAAACGGTTCACTTGTCCCTTTCCATCGCTGCGCAACCTGAGAAACAGAGCAAAACAGTGTATGTCTCTGATTTTGCACAGGCGAATGATGTTTGTATTCTCGACGAAATGGAGGAGGCTTTGTGATTTTTCAGCCATTAGCGACTCTCCTCAATGCAATGTGGATGAGCTCTGGCTTTTTTTTTAAATCCTTGGTACTACGGTGCATCAAATATTATCTGCCTAAAATTAAGAAAACGACGCACAAAAAGAATCCCTGGATGACCCGCGACATCATCCACTTGGTACGTAAAATTAACAGAGTAAAGCAAAGTTGTAAGAGACACCCTAACAACGGCAGGAGCCGTAATCTGGACGACCTCAGACAGCAGTTGAAAGAAAGCATTGAAGCAGCTAAACAGAAATACCATTCTGAAACACTGCCAAATTTTATGCTGATATCACCAGCTGAATTTTGGAGGTATCTCTCGCCTCGTAAACTGACGATCAGTAGTCTTAAAGTGGCCGGGGAGCATGTGAGTGACAAAACAAAACTGGCAAGCTGTTTCAATCACTTTTTTAAATCTACCTTCACAATATATGATAACACGCACTCCACTTTTGAGGCGCCGACAAATACCCCTTTGTAACGACTTAAAAATCTGTGAAGATAAAATTTTTGTTGCTCGGTCTCGACGTTAAAAAAATCTATCGGGATAGACAACGTTCCGAACGCTTTTCTACGCCGTTATGCCGAATGGTGTGCAAAATATCTTAGTTATCTTTCGGAGGTCTCTAGATAGCGGCAGGGTACCCACAGAGTGGAAGTACGCAAAAGTTATCCCTGTTTTTAAGGCCGAAGATCGTGAGCTTGTGACAAATTACCGACTAATTTCACTGTTGTATACTGCGGGGAAAGTATTGGAACATGTATTATTTACGCATATTTGAAGAGGAAGACGAAGCGCTTCGAACAGGTGTGTGTTTTTCTCGGCTCATCTGTTTGTGCTTATTTATATTTACAATACCGCCAGTTTAGACAACTCTAGCTTCAGCGAACAATTAATAAGGCTTCCTCCGCCTGTCGGAGGGGTGGCTTTCGATCGGCTCGGGGTATAAACCCTGATTTCACTTCGCCATGGCTACCGCAACCCCTTCGCTAACGGCAAGTCAGAAGACTCCAACTGAGCGCCACAGCATGCCTCCTTCAACATGCGGATCCTCTATCGCCGAGCTAGAGAACGAAGCCTCCGTCACTAACCTGGCAGAAGTTAGAGCTCCTGGCCACGGACCCCACATATCTCCACCCAGCGCTGAAATGTTAACTAGCGACATGGAAATCGCCGACACCGACCAAGGTGAATGGTACGATGCCAAGACATCCAAGAAGCGCAAAACGAACTCCAGTTCAAGCAAAAGCGGAGACACAGTTACGAACTCGCCTACCACGACAGTTGGCCTGACTGTAATTTTTGTACCAGCGGTTGAAAACCAGAGAATCACAGCGATCAGCAGTCTAAAACTATCTGTTGCATTGGAACAGATGTGTCCCGAATGCATCCACGAGATTAGGCCCAACAGCAGATTAAATCTGATCGCAGTGGACACTCGAAATGGCCAGACGACCCGTGCGCTCCTTGCCTGCACTCAGATCTGCGACTTAAAAGTTCGGGCGTACGAGCCCGTTCCGCGGCATTTCGCAGTAGGAGTGATCAAAGACGTCGACACTTCACTTTCTAATGCCGAAATTTAACAGCATGTGAGATCACCAGAAGGCCGAGTGGCGAGAATTCGACGGCTTGGACAAAGTTCCATAGTAAAGATAGCTTTCAGCGAAACAACGTTGCCGAGTTTTGTTTATCTCGGTCACGTTCGCCATCCGGTGAGCCCGTTCAAGGAACGCCCAACTCAGTGCCGCAAATGTTGCTGATATGGACATCGCGAAGCCAATTGCAAGCGCCCAGCTATCTGCAGTCGCTGTGGAGAAGCCCACGACAGCAACGACACGTGTTCTGGTTAAGAAAAATGCGCGAACTGCAGTCAAGCTCACGCTGCCACGTCCTCTTCCTGCCCAAAATGGCAGAGAGAAAGTGAGACCCGCAGCTCCGCACGCAAACACGCAGTTGACTTTCGCGTCGCAAGATCCGCCATCTCACAAAAGACGGAAACCAAACAAACGGCTGAAATTGAACAACGACCTCTACACTCACAGAACGCAATAAATGAGACATCTAACAAGCAGAAACCAAGCTCCCATGACTATGCTGCAGCTGTATAAAGAAGACTCAACAGAAGCTCACGGAAGGGGCCCCTCCCTCAAATGACCGCAAAAGTCAAGTTTCAGAACCCAAGGGATAAAAGGAAAGGCCGTCGACATCAGCGGCTGTCACTCCTGATTCAATGCGGAAGACTACTTCCACCTCTGGCGCTCCGCCAATCAAAGGGAATGCATGGGAGAGCTGGATTCCGCTTCTCAAAAAAGCAGCTCGCATGGTCTATAGCCTATTATCTTCTGTCGACGCCCAATGGGCACGAAACATCGCATCATTGCTTAATATGATTCTTCTGCTTATGGGAGAACTATAAACGCGGGAAGCACCAAGAAGCCGCATAAACGCGTCCGCAATTGGAAAATATTCAACATATCAAGACTATTCACTATCCCCATGAATAAAGGCAAGCCTACGATCCCCACCAGAGCCCTTTTCAAGGAGCCACGATCGGAGTCATCGCCGATCCAGCTTAATGAAAAAACCAACCTAACCAATGACGTCCTTTTGCCTCTAATTTTTCAAGCTGCAAAAAACTTTCTTTTTATCAGCAAGCAAGACACAGCTTCCAAAGGTATCATGCTCACACTTTTAACTATGATTGAGCCTACTCTCTGCCTAGGCCCCAGCTGCTAATCTGGACATGCTATCAATAGATAAGATTCGATACCAAGCAACCATTTTCCAGTGGAATGCAAGGGGCCTTCGCAGCCGTCCTTCCGACTTTTGCCGATTTGTGTATAAGTACCAATTTCCTGTTATAGCATTATCAGAATCAAACATTGCCGACAATTTTCGTTTATCTGGTTATGAGGTTTTTCACTCGCTACGAGGTAGATCTCCAAGCAGAGTTCTAGTGGCGGTTCGTAAAGACCTTACCTATATCTCTCACAGCCTTACTCCTGATGCCACCAACGAGTATGTCGCTTTAACTATGAAACAAGGTCGCAACATGTTCACCCTAATCGCAAGATACATTCCGCCAAATACGCAGTTTAACTCCCTGCGTATTAGCTCTATTATTATAAACACCCCCTCTCCACACATCTTAACGGGGGACTTTAATGCCCATCACTCCTTATGGGGAAGTACAAAAACAACCGCCCGAGGTACCTCACTTGTGACACTCACGCATCAGCATGGTCTTTTTACTTTGAATGACGGAAGCCCAACCTTTTTCCGGGGCGCCACAACAAGCAGCTGCTTAGATTTGACATTTGCATGCTCGAGTCTTTCGATTTCTCTTACATGGTTTACAGATATTGAATGCCAAACAAATAAAACTTGATTTGATTTGATTTGATTTAATTTGATAGCAGTGACCCTATGCCTACGTACACTCTTCTTAAGGCGTTTACATCCAATACCAAACCGTCAACAATCAGACGGACAGATTGGGGCCTTTTCAAAGTTAATCTTGAAAAAGCATGTGATTCATTTAGCAGCAACGGTGATTTCTACCATGGTATCGGAGAGCTTGTGAAACAACACACAAAGACATACAAACTACCCCGAAGGTTTGTTACCCTTGACGCGGAATACGAACGTCTTCGTGCGCTTCGCAGGAGATACGAAAGAAAGGCAAGAAAAACACATGATCCTGAAGATATTCGTAAAGTAAGACGCCAACAAAAACGCATAAAACGCCATCTAGATAAACTAGCCCAACGTCATTGGAGGGATCATTACGCAACATTAGATCCTCGTAAGCCTCTTTCTAGAATATACAGTCTTGCTCGTGGTCTAAGGACGACTCCACAACAGCGTCAACCTTTTCGTGCAATAGCCCTCCGACTAGATCTGTACTGTAAAAAGCTCACGGAAAACGTCGGAAATTTCACCATTCCAGTTGTTAAATCCAACAGTCCACTCTGAGCGTGTCCATACATGGACGCACCGTTCGATATACGAGAACTAGACGAGGCCCTTTCTGGACTACGTTTCACAACCTCTCCCGGTCCCGACGGTTTAACTTACACGGCCTTATTTCACCTGGGTACAATAGGCAAAGTGAGGCTCTTGAAACTGTATAACACATCGTGGGAAACGGGCCAGGTGCCCCGGAATTGGAAAACATCGCGCATTATACCCATCCTTAAGCAAGGTAAATCCCCCCTAAACCTTTCATCGTCCCGTCCAGTTGCTTTGTCCTCTTGTGTCGGAAAAATCATGGAAAGGATGATACATACCCGACTTCAATGGTACCTAGAGCAATATGACATATACCCCGAAGTTACGGCAGGTTTCTGACGCGGACGAAACTCTCTTGATAATATCATTGACCTCACAACTAGCGTCGAAAAACAAAAGAAATCCCGAAGAATCACCACTGCAGTGTTCCTCGATATTAAAGGCGCTTTTGACTTTGTAAGCCACAAGGCTATCCGCAACGCACTCTGCTATGCCGGGATAGGAGGACGTCTGTATGCGTGGATTTTAGACTATCTTGAAAACAGAACAGTTCATATGGTGACGACAGAAGGGAAAACAGCTGGGTATATTGTTGCTCGTGGCGTGCCACAGGGTGGTGTTCTCAGTCCCACACTTTTCAATATCACCCTCATAGGACTTGTAAACAAACTTCCTCGAAACGTCAGAATAACTCTTTACGCGGATGATATCTGCATATGGACCTCATCAATCACGCAGCGATTTAATGTGATTCGCTTACAAAAAGCACTTGAGATAATTTCAAATTACTTAAAATGCCGTGGACTATCGCTATGCCCTTCACAATCCGCAGCTATAGCTTTTACACGAAAAAGTACGCTTAGGCATCAGCTCACTGTTGATGCTCACCCTATATCATATGTCCAAACTCACAGATTTCTTGGTATTATCCTAGACAAAGGTTTAACATGGACACCACAGGTTAGGCAACTGAAAAGAAAGCTTATTAGCATTACCCAGCTCTTACGATTCATAAGTGGAACTACGTGGGGTGCATCTGTAGCTTCACTTATCCAACTATATAACGCTCTTTTTGTCGGCATGCGATACAGTCTGCCCGTACTTCATGGGATGTGCCGCACAAATATAAGAGCGCTTGAGAGTATGCAGCCTCAAGCCCTAAGTGCCTGTCTAGGGCTCCCAAAATGTACTTCCAATGTTGGAACTGTAGCTGAAGCAGGCGCTATTCCCATAGGTGTCCTTAGACTGCAAGAGACCCTTCGAACACACCTTCGTCACCTTACCAGACATAAAGATCACTATCATGCAGATATAGCAGATAGCAGAAGTGCATCTGGATTTGCTCAAGTTATTAATTCTGGCAGCTTAGACACTCCACGAGATTTCGAACCAGCAGAGTTCTCTTCATCGCCCCCATGGACCTATCCAATAATTAATATAAAAAAAATATTCCAGGGCTACATTCCAAGAAACACATTCCGTTAACCGTATTGAGGCAACACTCTTTGGAAATAATTAGTGTTCATCACCGTTCGCAAACACATGTCTATACCGACGGGTCCTGCACTGACGAAAGCTCCAGTTACAGCTTCGTAATACCATCACTCAATGAGAGACTTCATGGAAAATTGGGTCACACGACATCATCAACAGCAGCAGAATTAGTAGCGGTTCGAGAAGCACTTCGCTTCATTTCTGCATGCGACTCACGAGATTGGTCAATTTTTACCGATTCTAGGGCAGCTCTTCAGAGCCTCAAATCCACTAAGAACAAGAACGTCAACGCACAGCTCGTTCATCAAATTTTGAAACTTCACCAGGAGGCTATCGAAGATGGGCATAGTCTGATGCTACAATGGATTCCAAGCCACTGTGGTATCCAAGGCAATGAAAGTGCTGATTTAGCTGCCAAGGATGCTCACCGACGTAATTCTGGTTTAAAAATCCCATATTCACGAACAGATGCTAGGGCAAGAATCAACTGTGTTGCTAAAACTATGATAAGTTCCCTCTGGGCAAATCCGCTTTATTATTACAGACATCTGCACAGCATTGACCCCTTGCTTGTCTTTCGTTCACCCCGCGGCCTTAAACGCCGGACTGAAACTACGCTCCACCGAATACGACTCAACGTAGCTTTAACGGGATTCTATCTCAACCTCACCGGCCAGCTAGACTCTCCTCTCTGTGAGAACTGTGCCGTCACAGACACACTCGAACATGTCCTGTGCCAGTGTAGCCTATACACAAGTCAACGAAATGAACTGGCAAACTCTCTCAATCTCCCCAACGGAGAACCACTTTCCCTGACTCACCTGCTCGGACCATGGGACTCCGCATCGGAAAGGGTCAAATCAACGACCTCCTTCATCCGCTTTCTTCAGAAAACAAAACTGGACCGAATACTCTAAATCCAGAACATACTTTTACGTGAACAAACAATAACGGACAGAATTTTCTTTTCCTTTATGCATATGTCCGTATATGTATGTGTGTATGTATATATGTGTATATATATGCACATAGGTGTGTGTGTGTATGCATCCGTATATGTATATACATGTATATATGAGCATAGATGAATGTATATAAGTATGTATATGTATGTGTACATACCTTTTTCTTTTTTTCTTCTCTCTCTCTCTCTCTCTCTATAATTTATACCTCCCCTCTTTCCCTCCCCTAAGTGTGAAGTAGCCATTCTGCCAATCTTCGCGGGATAACCTCTTCTCCTTTCCAATAAACCAATTTCTCTCTCTTTCTCTACGCATATTTGTCATTTTTTAGAATCAAGTAACTTACTGCATCCTCGGCAACACGGTTTCCGCAAAGCTTTGTCTACTTCCACTCAGATGGTTGAAACCACGCAATATTTTTCTGAGGTCTTAAACCGTCGTGGCCAGGTAGACGTGGTCTTCTTGGACTTCTCACAAGTTTTCGATCAAGTATCCCACCCGAAGTTATTAATAAAACTGAAAGCAATCTTAAGGAACGATATGATTACAAAGTGGATTAGTGACTACTTAACTCTTCGTCGACAGGGGGTTGTCATAAATGGATCAATTTCCGAACCTGTTTTCGTTGACTCTGGAGTGCCTCAGGGATCCGTTCTTGGACCGTTACTTTTTTTTATATTCATTAATGACATCTTAGATGATATACCAGTCCAGATTAACTTTTTCGCCGACGACTGTGTTTTTTACACTGAAATTTCTAGCCCTGACGACCACCTTCTCATCGATGCCTCCCTGGCAAAAAATAACTTCTGGTGCGCGAAGTGGCAAATGACTCTTAACGCGAAAAAAACAGTATTTATGAACATCACACGAAAAAAAAAAAAAAACATTTTTGACATTTTTCTTACTCAAAGGGAAAATGGGGCACTTCTACATTTGAGAAAAAATGCTTGAATTGCGCTCATTTGGTCTTTAGAATAACAGATATCAAAATTATATTTCAATGCGACGCGCGCCGGAGAGCCATAAGAGCAATTTCAAAATAGGGCTGAAGCCCCGCCTCCATAGCCTTGGGCAGCCAAAAGAGCCGTCGATGACGTCACGGACAGCGACTGTCTTTCGCGTTTTTCTCGCGTTTAACAATACTTACGCAGCAAATGGTTTCGGTATTCGGGTTCATGGGGTAAAAATACACTAGAGTTCAATTCTAACTCATTTTTTAAAGAAGCTCCGTAGCTTCCCTTTAATAGGCGGCGTACCTCTGCAAAAAGTTGAATCATTTAAGTACCTAGGGGTGATCATTACATCGGATCTACGATGGAACGATCACATTGACTACATCTCAAGACGTGCTTTCCAAAGCTAGGCCACCTGAGACGATCCCTGGGGCGCTCCAGTGTATCGGCGAAGCTGACTGCATTCCAGACCTACGTGCGACCCATTCTAAAATATGCAGGAGTGGTCTGGGATCCGCACACCGAAGTAAACAAAAAGAAACTGCAAAAAATACAAAGGAGGGCGGTAAGGTTTATCTACAGCTCCTATAGCTGGTCTGTCTCTCCCAGCCAGCTCCTGCAAAAAGCCAACCTCGAGAGCCTTGAAAATAGACGACGGAGGGATCGATTAAAATTCTTATATCTAATCATTAATGACCAGCTAAAGATTAACAAAAACAAGTATATCTCATCTTTTCAGCCATGATTAACAAGTCGATCACATCAACTGTCAATAAGGGAATTTTCCGCTACAAACAATGTATTTCATTGTAAAGGAGTCGCGAGGGACCCTCTCATCGGGGGGTCCTCATTCTACGGCCGCGCGGGGGTGTGGGGAAGAGGGGAAGCGGACGCACCCTGGCTGTCGTTATTTTCTTTCGACGGGTGACCGCGGTCCTCTCGAGCAGGCACCCCGCGGCGAAGACGTTGTCTCTTCCGCGAAGGGGACGTTTTGTTTTGTGTGTGCGCGTGTTTTCTTGTGTGCTCCAGCGTCCCACAGGGTACGCTGGCGACGATCGAGTTTCGGGCCAGGAGCTCTGAGGGAGAGACGACGACGAAGTTGGCAGGCAAGTCCACTCTTCCTTTGGCTCCTGCTTATATTTCGATTTTTCTCTAATTGTTTCATAATATTCATACCTTTTCATTTACCAAATATTAAAAAAAAAAAAAAAAAAAAAAAAACTTCTGAGCAAGGGAGCAGCGTTTCCAGGCGCCGACGGGCGATCTCCCGCCCGAGAATACCAAGAATGAATTCCGCAAGCCCTGGCACTTCAGGAGGCCTAACGGCCGACCAAAGTGAGCAACTGAGAGACACTGGACCCATCGGCTGTATGCAAGACGCACATCCAATCGCTGATCATGCAGCAAAAAGACCACGTACAGGTACGGAGGACTATTACGAGGACACAACCTCGAACTACTCGATAAGCGGGATGGAGAACATCGAAGAAGGAGGCACTCCATTCACCTTCGTTTCTTATAAAAAAGATCGCCCCTCAGGGGTTCCAATCCTGATCAAACCAACTAACCCTGGATCATCGTTCTGGAGGGTAAATCCAAACGCAATTGCTTCAGAAATCCTCGCAGTGTCACAAGAGAAACTGATCGCGCATCGCTTCACCAAGGACGGGAGCCTGGCGGTCAATGTGGCATCACTTGCGTCAGCCAACAAACTCCTGGCCATAACCACTCTGGTTGGTGTTACATGCACAGCCACAGTCCCCAAGTCCTACTCCAGGAATATCGGAAAAATCACGGGAGTTCCTCTGGAATATACAGAAGAAGAACTCTTAGAGTTCTTGAAGGACTTCGGGGTGCTCTCACTCCGACGCCAGGCGTCCTACTACCGGCGTGAAGACGATGATAGCACAGACACAATATATCACGACAGCGTGATACTTCACTTCCGACCAGACAAGCCACTACCAACTCGGGTAATGTTAGGTTTCACAAGCCATCCAGTCCAAGAGTACTTTGGAACAGCTGTGCAGTGTTTCCGCTGTCAGAAACATGGTCACATTGCCAAGTACTGCCGGGGACCGCAGCGGTGTAAAGTTTGCGCGGGATCGCATCACCATAGAGAATGCGATTTAAAACAATCTCCTCTCTGTGCGAATTGCGCTGGACCCCATGCAGCGTCGTACGGAGGATGCCCAAGTAAGAAAACTGCGTCTCTGTCGAGGAAACAGGAACTGCAAGAAGGAAGACCACAAAAGAGACGATCGCCTCCGCCCAATCCGAAGATGATTCGCACAACTCCAGTTCCAAGTCTTCAAGACCCATTGCACTTTCCCCACATACAAGGGGCGAAGGGAACGTACTCTACAGTTTTGACAAGCAACCCACTGAAAAGTCAAGTGCGTCAAAAAACCCAAGCTCCGGACGCACAGGAAACTCGACCAAAGCAGACTGTCACTTCACCTATACCTGCACCTCGGAGAAAACGTGCGAGCAGAAACGACGGTGGTACGACTACGAGGAACATACAATCAGAAAATGACAGCTTGGAGAAGATCCTCCTTCCACTTGTATTCGCTGCGTTAAAAGCAATCTTACGATCATTTCCGGACATCCGAAATGTACAAGAGGTACAAACTCTCCTAACGATGGAACCTCTGATCACCCTTGCATCACGGGGATTCCAAACTCAACCTTATGAATAAGTCATATGAAACAACTGCCATATTTCAATGGAATGCAAACGGATTACGCTCAAAAAGCGGTGACTTCCGTCATTTCATTGCCCAATACCAATTTCCTATTTTGGCTCTCTCAGAGGCCAGAGTAAATGATGATTTTCGTCTTTCAAATTATGTAACATACAGATCACAGCGTTTAAATGGACTTAGCCGAGCCATGCTCTGTGTACGCAAGGACCTGCCCTCATCTCTAGTGGCCTCATCTCACGACTGCGACGCACCGGAGTATGTTACTTGCAAAGTTCTACTCGGGCGTGTGAGTGTGTGCTTGTCAAGCGTTTACATCGAACCTGGTGCCAGTGTATCGTTTTCTTCTGTTTTAAAAACCCTAAGTGATCCCTATATTGTATGTGGTGACTTTAACGCCCACAACACAATATGGGGAAGTGATCACACGGATGCGAGAGGGCGTTCGATTGAAAACATTATGGACAAATTAGATATTACCCTACTTAACGACGGTTCACCAACATTCCTGAGAGGTCACGATTATTCGAGTTGCCTGGACTTGACTATGTGCTCACGTGAATTTGCGCCCGGCATAACCTGGAGAACGGATACTGAAACTAGGGGAAGTGATCACCTACCGATTCTCGTGCATCACCCCAAACTTTTGCGCTCAAAAAATCGTCGACTAATTTCATACACAAACTGGAAGGCGTTTCGCCATTTCAACACGGCAAATATTAATCAAGTGGCAACAATTGACAACTTCGCAGAATGCGTCAGCAGCAACCTCAAAAGAGTGACCCGAAAACTTCCCGTTCCGCAAGGTCACACAGGTATAAACGGAGAATATGAACGGCTGCGGGCCATACGCCGCAGGTCAGAACGTCGATATAGAAGAACTGGAAGTCTTGAGTTTTATAAGGAAGCCCAACGCATCCACGGACTTATGCGCAGAGAATTACAAAAACTGGCTACAAAAAACTGGCGAGGAATGTGCGGAACATTGACTCCATTCACTCCGATACCCAAAGTATGGATAATTCTACGCAGCCTGCAGCTCCCTGTTATCCAGAAAACACTATTTCGCGCTTTGGCTGTTGCACGCGGTGTACTTGAAATGACCGTGGCCGACGAGTTTTGTAAATTGCTCTCAAAACCAGGAGAAGCGGCCAACAGCTCTGAGCACAAATTATCTTGCACTTATGCTGAAACCAGTTTCAAAAGGCAAAGCTCAGAAGCTAATGTACAACTGGACAGCATGTATACCATGGGAGAAATGAAAACCGCACTTCGGACAACAAGAAAACGCACCGCCCCTGGTCCAGATGGTGTAACGTATGGAGCGCTCGCTAATCTTGGCCCAACAGCAACGGACGTATTGTTGCAATTCTTCAATTGCATTTGGGAAGACGAAATTCTTCCTGAATGCTGGAAGATCGCACAAGTCGTTCCGATATTGAAGCCAGGAAAATCACCGTTGTCCGTGGAGTCCTTTCGTCCAGTCAGCCTCACCAGTTGTATAGGCAAGCTGATGGAAAAGCTTGTGAACGAAAGACTTCAATGGTGGCTTGAGGTCAACGACGTTCTTCCATACCAAATGACCGGATTCCGACGCCACCGCTGTACCATGGATAGTGTCATAGACCTAGTGACTTCTGTGGAACATGAAAAAACTCTGGGAAACGTCACCATCGCCATATTCTTAGATATCCGCCGTGCATTTGACACAGTAAGTCACATTCATGTGCTTGAAGGACTGCTAAATCTTGGGGTAAGAGGTAGAATGATTCGGTGGATTGCTAACTTTCTAAAAAATAGGAAAATCTTTGTCCTTACATTAGATGGAAAAAGCAAAGACCATGACATGCCTCATGGAGTCCCACAAGGCAGTGTCTTAAGTCCGACATTATTTAATGCCGTCATGTCCCAGCTCTTCAAATTACTGCCATCGTGTCTCAACTTTTCCATATACGCGGATGACATCTGTATTTGGGCTTCGAGCTCTTCTATACAAATACTTCAAGCACAGTTGCAGAACGGCCTATATATCATTGAAAAGTTTCTAAAAGAACGCGGAATGGATTTATCGGTAGAAAAATCTGTCGTTCTGCCGTTTACGCGGAAACGTATAGAAGAATTTAAACTTGTTTCGCATGGTCGAAACCTTGAAATGGTTCGTGAACATCGATTTCTAGGAATAACACTTGACCAATCACTCACATGGACGAAACATGTAAATGCGCTAGAGACCAGAATTAATAGAGTTATTCATGCCCTGCGCTGCATAGCAGGCACGAAGTGGGGAGCTTCAACATCGGCAATGCTCCAATTGCACGGCGCGCTCGTGCGTCAAGCAATCACTTACTCACTTCCAATCCTTCATGGGCTTTCGAAGACTCTGGACAACCGACTACACTACTTGTTGGCACGTAGACTAAGAGTGTGCTTAGGTGTCCCCCGCGCTACATCCGGCGTCCTTGTCATAGCTGAAGCTAGAGAATTACCTATTTCAGTTCTCCGGAACCAAGAGACATGCAGGCACCTTCTACGTATCACTTCACAGCATCGCCACCACCCACTTGCGAACCTCGTTCAAGAAAGATATGGAGCGCGTTTACATAGGTCCTTAGCACTATGCGAAGCTATATGCCCACCGTTTGAATACTGGAAATATGAAAACAGCTGTGCACCTTGGACCATTACAGTTCCTCACATTCAAACCAACATACCAAACATTGAGAAAAAATCGGCTGTGTCCGGTGTCGTAGCTGCACAACTGACGTTATCCCACCTCTCGTCATTTCGGGATTCTAGCTTGATTTACACAGATGGATCAACCACAGAGACGGGCTCTGCCTCTGGTTTTACGATTCCAGATTTAAATTTAAAAGTGTGCAATCGTCTCTCCCACCAAACCTCCTCCACGTCTTCAGAACTTCATGGCATCTTGTCAGCTCTTTATTTTATAAAAGAAACCTACGAAACAAGAAGATGGGTCATTTGTACAGATTCGAAAGCAGCTCTAGAATCCCTACGAAACGTAAACACACGAAGTATAAATGCAAAGTTCGTTTACAGAATTTTACAGGAAACATCGTTGCTTAAAAGTGCCGGACATGACATAAAATTACAGTGGGTGCCCGGACACAGTGGCGCACCTGGCAACGTGGAAGTCGACAGACTCGCCGCCCTGGGACACGACTGCGCAGAAGCCCAACTGATCCCGATATCACGAACTGACCTGATGTCTCTACTCCGCAAGTCCAGTGAAAACTTATGTAAAGATTCCTGGTTTGATGAGCACTCAAAGAACTCTCTTCTCTTTTCCATTGATCCTCACCTGAATTTTCCAGCAGACACCATTTTACCACGGCATCTGGACACATTGCTTCATAGACTTCGTCTAAATGTTGCCTTCACGAAATAATTCTTGCACAAAATATCACGAGCGTCATCCCCTGAATGTCCCTGTGGACAAGCAGAAGAAGATGTCGAACATCTGATTATTCATTGTGTCCGATTTTCAAGACAACGCAAGCGACTTGAACAGCGATTACGCTTCATGGACAATCGACCGTTTACTCTCTCGAAAGTGCTTGGACCATGGCCCAGTCCGGCCCTTCAAAGAAAGGCGTTAAATGCTGTGCGCGACTTTATCGTCGAAAGCGACATGACTTGTACGTACTAACTCGGAACGTTGCCTGGGGTGCGCAACTACGTACCATACGGTGTAGCATCGTTACTTCTGTGCGCGTGAGTGTGGTTTATATGCCCATCCGTATGTATATATGAGTACACAGCTTTCAGGGTATTTTTAACTTGAACTATACATCCTAAGTGGCTCTCAAGTGTATATATTACCAAGACCAATCAACCGTAGTGGAGTAGCCGGCACTGAATAGACAGTGCCAACATCTCCACAAAACCCTCCATTTAATAAGGAAGAAGAAAGAAAGCTCTGAGGCCAGATTCATAAAAATCCTCTTACCTACGACAACTTAGCTACGAAGTTCGTAAAGTTACGATCATCGTAAGATGAGGCGAGAACGGTATTCACAAACGCGTTCTTAAGTGAGAGGAGGAAAGTTATGACCTCTTACGGAGAAACGATGATTTCCGGTGCTGTTGCTATGGCAACGGCGTCTTCGGCAAAACGAACAACCAATTAGAGAGCTAGGCATAGTTCGGAGCACGTGGATTTTTAATAACAAACACAGGCTAACCACTCGTTGATAGACAGCTCTGTGTATCTCCTGTCCTGTCTGTGTGTAAATGTTTAGTGTTCAAGCTGATTCTCATAAACACGGGCGACCTTTCCACCACCGCTTGTCTGGGGTTCGTGTCCGTGGAGTGGTATATCGACGCTAACACTATTTAAACGCTTCGTTGACTGCTACAAACTCGATCGCTACAAAGTCAACACAACTGTCATCGTTGGTAAAAGCCCCGTGCCAGTCGTTTGCAAAGCGACGTAGAAGGAAACAAACCGCCGCGGCGTTTCTCGTGGCCTCGGAAATGCAGGAGTAAGCCGACGTTAAAAAAGATACGTTTGAACTACGAGAGTGTCAGCAAGAGTCGCGCAAATATCTGTTCACACTCGGAGCGGACGCGTGCGTTTGATCGAAGTGCTGGATTCAGACTGCGTTTCGGTAAGCGCTTCGGGACCGATCTTCTACGATTGCAACTCGATACTGACGTGACACTCGGCAAAGAAAGGTTGGACCGGCATCGCGTAGCTCCCACAAACTGATACAGCTCGACAGTTAAAAATGGCATACTAATAACAAAGTGTACATACCGTGTTGCGAAGGTAATCGATACGGCGTTTATTTGAGCTCTATATCACACAAAACAAGGAGATAGAATCAAGGAGTCCCTTTTCGACGACAGCGTTCGTCACCGCTGCCTCGGAAAACAAGGTGATCGAGATGATAAGGGGAATCGGTTGACCTCTGAAATTTAGTTCAGCTATCGAACTATTCATACGGGGAGGGTCCACAAGGGTCGCGCGGGCATATTCCATTCAGCAAGCCAGCCGGTCGTGGGCAGACGGTCTTGGCCAAGGACCTTCTGAGCAATGCTGCGCCGGAACGGGTCGGAGTGCCTGCTAGGCCTATATATTCTGCCGAGCTCGCTTGGTCGATGGGATCGTTGCCTTTGTTGCCTTTTCCGGGTGTCTGTGGATCCAGCGTTCATGTTCGTCGTGGTCGGTTTCAAGTACTTCTTCATTTTGTTTTTTTCTTGCTGCTTGAAGTCGGGACGCGCAAGAAGAGCAAGTAGAAAAATAAATGTCCGTTTGGTCGTCGCGACCGAGCAACTGAGCGACGTTGTCGGCCATGTTAATTTGATCGTAGAAAGTGCGTAAGACAGCTTCGGAGCTGTCGTAGGATTCTGTCGTAACCTGCACAAAAGTTACGACAATTTCGTTTCGAGAATACGGATTTTCTCTCAAATTTGTCGTACGCATTTTTTTTTTGACGTAAGTTCACTTTGACAATCCGGCCTCTGGTGCGGCGCCACTCTGTCTGGAACCCAAGGCTGTGCCAATGTTACGGAGCTGTCAGCCATGGCCGTTGCAAACTTGATGTACAGCCGGGTCAACCCCCAGCTGACCATTGGAGGGTTGACGCCACGTGACTTCGAAAAAGTTTGAAACCATTGGTTAAAACTTCCCTGAGGGCGAGGGAGTGAGTGCCTTCAAAAGCCCCGGACGGGGCGAGGGAGGTCGATTTTGGACTAATTTGGACATCTGTAAGACCTGTTCGATCCAAGTATGCCAACTTCCCCTACTTTATACAGATGTGCATAGTTTGTAAAATAAATCGGTTCGCCAAAGAACTCGCAAAGTCTCCATCGCCTCCTGAGAACTTCAACGACCATCGGCCTGCAAAACTTGGCAGGACCAAAGTATTACCAACGAACGAACCAACATTTACTTTCATCATTTATTTTTTTCCACGCACTGTTAGAGAATGGAATTCCCTGCCAGCCGACGTTGTGAACAGTCCAAACTTGTCTTCATTCTTCTCCCAAATCGGTTAGAAAAGTAAATAGTTGTTGTACGTGTGAGTTGCATCTTGACTGTATATTATGCATTCTATATTCGCGATAGTTTTCCGATGGGATTGGATGAGCCAGTCACTTTGCTTGTCTGTGTCGCGTTGCAGTAAGGCGCTGCCGAGATTTTGAACTGTGTATAACGGCACTTTTTTCTTTTTTTCAAATATGTACAGTTTTACTCCTGCTATCGCCTCCACGAGGTGAGCAGTATCAATAAATAATAAAAATAATAACGTGCACACGGCTCAGGTCTGTTAGGCCACTGCACGGTAGTGGCGCGTCGGGCGTACTTCCGGTCTGGGGCTGTGGGCGGAAGTCACTGTGCGGGACGTGAATTCCTGTTTTGTTTTGAAATAAACCAGATAAAGACCTGCCTTCTCGTCAAAACGCCGTCACTAGGGTTGTACCAAAAAAGTCGAAAAACGTTTGAAGGTCAGTTTTCACGTGTCTTTTGCCTGCTCGGTTCGTCCAAAAACGTGGACAGGGGCCGTGAAGAAGGGAAACCAGACGCCGTCGGACCATGATTGCTTGGGTGGGAAGCATTTTGGGTTGAATTCACAAATACTTGTGGTCACCAGATTTACTTTTTCTGTTCCAACATGAACGCGGGAAAACCGTCAAGTTGTACAAACCACCTGCGGAGTACGTTCAGTGCGTCTTCAAGTTCAAACGGCCGCCTGGCCGTTCGAACTGTCTTCTGCTTTTTCAACTGTTTCGACTTGTCGTCTGCTCTTTCAGAAGACACCAGCCCGAAGACCAAACGTTGGCCCGCTAATTGCGATAAGAATTAAGTGCAGGCTTCAAAAGACTTAAGTTTGAAGATTTTTTGGGGTAAGCAGGCTCGGTGTAAACAGTAGATACAAGGAGATGTTGATCTTTGTTACCAGTGGCCATCACCGATTTGTCATGCCTGATTCACATGGTTCGATTCTGCTTGCGATTTTCAGTACCGACGTCGAACATCTATGCTACGGTTTACGCTTTTGTAGCCCGAGCGACGTCGCGACTGAAAATTGCGAGTGGAATCTCATCATGCGAATCAAGCTTTAGCGTCGATTCTCCGGCGTCCACGCGGAATGAATCGCCGCATGTAACATTATTCACACGAAGTTTTCCGTTGTAACGAGCCTCGGTAAATTTGCTGAAGCCGCTCAAGTAGTCAGACATTGCCAGGAAGACGTAGAATCAACAATTCCAACGCCAAAAAGAGCACGGGGACTCACACCGACGCCGACAACATTACATTTCAATGGTTTGTCTACGGGCGGCGCCGAGCTTCATGCCCAAACTCTATCGCGCATGCGCGGCGCCGGTGGCGTCCGCTAGGCGAGCTCCGGTTTGTGAACATGAGTTGTACTCAACGAGGTAGAGGGCCTTAGAGCGATAAACTGGCAGCTGATTGTAACCCCCAATCGGCCGCCGCCATGCTGCGCTTTTTTGACCACTAGACACGTGACATGACTTTATAGTTTTACGTCTAGATTTTAACGAAGTACCGCGCGCCAATAATTGCTTATTAATCTTTAGAAACAGTACCGACGGGATAAGGTATGTTTCGTTTGTTTTAGGTTCAGAATGGGCTTTTACGAGAAAAATTTGGGCAGCTTCGCAATGCCTCCCCTGGATGCCGTCATAAAATTGTACAACATGGCGGCAGCCAAGTGGGGGTCGCTTTTGCCTGGTGAACGGGATACCACTTTATCGCTCTAAGCCCCTCTGCCTTGTTGGTTGGTCTATACACGAACTCAACTCGGTTACGTCATGGCGCGGTGGTGGCGCGTCGAGAGCACTTCCGGTCTGGGGCCGTGGGCGGAAGTCCCCATGCGGGACGTGCATTCCTGCGTTGTTAAAAAAAAAAATCAGAAAAGATGCTTTTTTCTTGTCGAAACGCCTCGACTGGGGCTGTACCAAAAGAGTCGAAAAAGGTTTGAAGGACAGTTTTCATGTCCCCGGTCCGTCCGAGAACGTGGATATGTGACGTGGAAAGCGAAAACCAGACGCCGTCGGACCACGATTGCTTAGGGGAGAAGCAGTTTGGGTCGAATTCACGGATACTTCTGGCCACCAGATTTATTTGTTCTGTTCCAACATGAACGCGGGAAAACCGTCAAGTTGTAAAAGCTACCTGCCGACAGTGAGTCTTCAAGTTCAAACGGCCGCCTGATTGTTCGAACTGTCGTCTGCTCTTTCAAACGTTACAGCTAGTCGTCTGCTCTTTCAGACGACACCGGCCCGTATACCAAACGTTGGCCCGGTAACTGTGATAAGAAGTAAGTTCAGGCCTCAATATACTTTTAAGTTTGAAGGTTGGTTGGTGTGAGTAGGCTTGGTGTAACCAGTAGATACAGGGAGATGTTGATCATTGTCACCAGTGGCCATCACCGACTTGTTATGCCTGATTCACTAGGTCTGATTCTTCTTGCGATTTTCAGTGTCCATGTTGGCCTTCTCAGCTACGGTTCATGCTTTTGCAGCTTCAGCGACGTCGCGACTGAAAATCGCGAAGCGGAATCTCATCATGCGAATCAGGCCTTAGCATCCATTCCGCGGCGTCCACGCGGAATGAATCGCAGCGTGGTTTTCATTCCGCGTGTTTTCCGCTGTAAGGAGCCTCTGTAATTTCGCTGAAGCCGCTCAAGTAGTCAGACATTGCCAAGAAGACGTAAAATCACCGATTCCAACGCGACAGAGAGCACGGGGACTCACAGCGACGCCGACAACATCGCATCATCATCATCATCATCGTAAACTTTATTAATTGATAAAGCGAAAGGACCTTGCGGTCTCTGGTTGTTGCCCTTAGTCCAGGGCTCCGTTGGCCACCCAGATTCGGCGGGCTCGCTCAACCAGTCGCTGCTGGTCATCGAGCTCTGTACCGCCTCCCAAGAGGAAAAGGGGGGAGGGAGGGAATGGGGGTGATTCCCTCACCGAGGGGGTGACGGCATTCCCAGATGGAGTGGTACAGGTTAGGGTGATCGCTGCCACATCCCGGACAGGTGCCTGGGTACCGGCTGGGGAGCCAGCGATGTCGCTGGTGGAGGTTAGGGAACGTAAACCTTTGAAGTTGTCGCCAGTCCACTGCCTCTGCCCGGGATAGCGCCCGATGCGGAGGGGGCAGGACCCGGCGGGTTGTTCGGTAGTATTCTGTTACCAGGTGGTAGGTGTTAAGGTGTGTGTCGGTTGGAGTGCGGAGGGACTGGGAGTCCGCGTGTGCGTTTGGCTCTGGGCCCCGCTGTATCCTGATCCCATCCGACAAAGCCCGGTTTGTCGCTACGGCTCGGGCTAGTGCGTGAGCACTTTCGTTGCCGGATAAGCCCAGATGTGCAGGGGTCCAGATGATCCGGATGACCGGCATTTGTAACCATTCGGTGCTTATGGCGTTGATGAGGTGTGCTGTCCGTGGGTAGAGGGTGTTGCCCGCAAACGCTGCACGCTGCTTGCGAGTCGGTGACGATAATTATCTTATGTTTGAGGTCGGTGGTGTCTCTGCGTGGGATTGCGTGTGAGATGGCCAGCGCTATGGCCATCTCCTCCGCCTCCTGCATTGATGCGATGTTTGAGATGGAGCCCGTGCTGTGGCAGGTGCCGTCTCTGTCTGTCACTGCGATGGTTGCTGCTCCAGCTCTTTCCCTGTGGAGAGCAGCATCTGTGTACCATGTTTGTGGGTCTGGGCCGTAGACTTTCTCTAAGGCCCGGATCCTGGCCTCTCTCCGCCCTGTGTGGAGGTCTGGGTGTATGTTCTTAGGGATAGGTGCCGCCTGTACGCGGTTCAGGATATCCGGTTTCAGGCGCACTGGAGCGGCTGGTTCTTCCTGCGTGAGATTGGTGTAGCCAAGTCTGCGCAGCGCTGCTCAACCCGTTCGGGTGGCGCTGAGGCGTATGAGCTGTCCTGTTTTTTGCGCTTCGACTAGCTCTTCCACCGTGTTGTGTAGCCCCAGCATCAGGAGTCGCTTCGTTGACGTACTTATTGGTAGACCAAGGGCTGTCTTGATCGCCTTGCGGAGCGAGGTGTTTAGCCACTCCATTTCGGTGATGGTGAAGTTGTGAAAAGGCACATGATATGTGAACCGGCTCACAATGAGGGCTTGATAGATTCGCAGCGTATCCTGTTCACTGAGCCCCCCTTTCCTATTAGACACCCGTCGGATGAGGTGGGCTATTTGGTCGGCTTGTCTGCGCAGGAGCTCCACGGTGTGTCGTGCTCCTCCGTGGTTTTGGAGGTACATGCCAAGGATTCATAGGCGCTCTACCCGGGGTATAGGTGTATTTCCGAGCGTTAGATCGATGGTCTAACGCTAGGAAATACTAACACAATGGTGTTTGTTCAGTACTGAGTGTTTTCGGATCAACAGGAGCTCGGATTTTTCACTTACGCAGGTTAGCCCTGCCGCTCCCGCGTTGTCTTGGGTGACGTTGACCGCTTCTTGCAGTCTGTCCTGAATTTCTCCCTCCGACCCTGTGGTGGTCTACACCGTGATATCGTCGCGTAGAGGGCGTGTCGCAAGTGCGGGATTTTGTTGAGTTTGTGCGGGAGGCCTGCCATTGCCACGTTGAACAGCAAGGGCGATACAACTGACCCTTGAGGTGTCCCTCATCCTGTTAGACGAACGGGGTCCGAGCGGATGTCACCAATCCCCAGGGTGGTGGTTCGATCATTAAGAAAGGATCGCACATAGTTGTATGCCCTTGTACCGCAGTGGGTCTCGCGGAGGTTGCGTAGAATAGCATCGTGCGAGACATTATCGAAAGCCCCCTTGAGGTCGATGGCTAGCACCGCCCTCGCCTGGGCTTGGCTTTGAAAGTCCAGGACCTCTTCCTTTAGGTGGAGGAGGACATCTTGCGTGGAAGGGCGTGGTCGGAATCCATACATGGTGTCCGCAAAGTACTCTTGTTCCTCGATATATGGTTGTAGTCGTGACAAGACGACGTGCTCCATGAGCTTCCCCACACAAGACGTAAGCGAAATGAGTCGTAGGTTTTGAAGTCCCAGTGGCTTGCCAGGCTTAGGGATAAGTGTAATGTCCGCGTGTTTCCATTCCTCCGGGATTCTTCCTGTCCTCCACACCTCGTTGAAATATCGGGTGAGCACCGTAATGGAAGCATCGTCGAGGTTGTGCAGCATATTGTATGTGACTCCGTCTTTCCCCGGGGTGGTGGTGCGCGTAAGCTTGGTGAGGACAGCTTGTATCTCCGTTTCGGTGAAGTCCGCGTCTGGCTGGCTCGGCTCTTCCGTGTAGGGGTATTCTGCATAGTCGGGACGTGGGCCGGCTGCGGGGTATCGGGATTCTAGTTCCTTCACGATGGAGGGTTCTTCCCGCTGCAGTCCGTGCAGAAGTTTGGTCACGGCCTTGGATGTCTCGGTCTTGGAGCGCGATGGGTCCAAGAAGAAGACGTAAAATCAACAATTCCAACGCGACAGAGAGCACGGGGACTCACAGCGACGCCGACAACATCGCAGGGTGGTGGCTACTCGCCATTTTGTCCCACGCTTTTTTTTTTTTTTTTTTTTTTAGAAGTGCGTGAAAGAGCTTGTCCCTGCACGCGTTTGTCGCGCTCACTGTTCTATGGCGACATTTTGTTTTCGTCGATTTCTTTGTATTTTCCCTGTGAGCGCGTGCTGTCGGCATCGGGTACTACAATGGGTGGCATTACCCTAAACAGAAGAACATTGAGGCACCCTAGTCTGCTCCATCACCTGCTTCAGTGGTCGCGCTCAGAAGGAGCTCACATTGCTAAGTCCGGCAATCTTGATGTTGTCGCAAGCACGTTGCAAATGAACTGTGGCAGCTCGTTATCAGCTCGCGCTAAGCAGTCGCGCACGCAGCTGTGGCCGCCAGTAATTGCGGCGTGGTTCCTCCGAAAACCCGTAAGAGCGGCGGCGAACGCCTCTGGATTACTCGGAGTCTACGAAATCAGACGTTTTGCGAGCCCCGTTTTGTCACCCCAACAGCGGAAGCAATTCATTACGGTCAGTCCGCTTGCGAAGCGGAATCCACTGATCGCAACAGCAACGACAATCAAATAACAACGCGCGCATAAACAGAGATAGAGCAGTCTATTTAGCAGTCTCCAACGCCACTCAAAGGACCACGCGAGTTTGGAGCGCATCTGGGAAGCGGAAGAAAGGCGTTGAGCTGCTCGAACTACGTCGTAAGAGGGTACTGTTGGTACGTTACAGACTGCGTTGTCAAGGTTTCTTACCTAAATAGGTGATCATTAAAACGTGCGCAAACAACACGTTAAGATTGCCTAAGCAAGCGCACCAGCCGCTTCAGCATAACAAAAACAGAAAAGTAACGAGAAAATGACTGTGCAAACATTTTCCGAACTTTGCCCTCCTCAGACGAAAATAAAAAGAAATAGGGAACAAACAGCGAACAACGGCGAATAAAACAAAAAGTTAGCAGACGATAGAATATTACAAATCACCCAGCAAAAAGCTCCCTCACCGAAAACCATCATTGCAACGCTTATGAAAAAAAAAAAAAAAAAAAAAAAAACGAAAAAAGATGGAAAGCAGCAGCATGAAAAAAGAAGCTTCACTTTTTTTTGCAGTTTGTTTTAGTTTAGTTTGAAGGCTGCAGCGACTTTCTTTTCTTCGGTCTTCGGGAAGCGGAAGAAGAATTTTCTAACACATCGCAAAAACTTGCCTTTGCTGTGGTAGGCAGCACATGGCATGCCTGCCATTTTCAAGTATGTGCTGGTGTATGCCCGAAGGCGGCCGGCTGATCAACAAACGTGACCTATAGCAGATGTTTCGGCGTAGACAAATAAAATTCGAATATAAATGTACATATAACGAGCTTGGACTTTTTAATATATTTAATAAATACCAAAAAGCACGTAGGAAGATTTCGGATTAGAAACTCAATCGAAGGCGAAAATAGGAGGTTATCGCAGAGATGACAGTAGAAGAAAACAACAACAACAAAGTTGCAGACGGCCCTCAAAATGTCCGGGCACAGCACAGCGTAGCGGACGGACTGGCGGTAGTAAGCGCCCAAGTGAAGAAAAGAGAGCAAAAACTAATCCAAACAAGGCAAAACAAAATGCGCGATGGTTCGAAGGTCAAATAAACAAAACAAAAACACACAGACAAAAAAACAAAAACAAAAAAAACCCATAAAAGCAGGAGGAAGAAAGAACGCGACGGTCGTAGCTCCTCCTCGAAACAAAAAGAAAGTAGACTGAAAAATGGCAAGAGTTGCTGACGGCGGTCTTAAGAGTGCCGACTTTTATCGTGCAAGGCGACGAAGACGTTAGTCGCCGCGCGCTAACAATCGGAATTTGTGTTTCGTATATACTATATAGCGTGACCGAAATCACTTCTTTTTTTTTTTCTTTTTTTTTTTTTTGCACTACAACGCTTTCCTTGTTTTTTTTTTTTTTTTTTTTTTTTTTTGACGCGCAAGAAGTTTGCTTTTCTTGTAACTCCGCTTTTATTAATTTCAGTAATAGCCTCAGATTTGCATGTGCACAATCGACTTCTTCCGGAGCATACTGACATCGCAATAACATACGTGCTTCGAAATTGCCTTTTGCTTCTTCATCCTATTCGCCTATTCGACAAAAGGGTTATAAGCAAGACATTCATGAGAAATGGGAACTGAAACAACAAAACAAATTGATTGATAAGAACAGTAAAGTTGAAACGTAGCTCCGCACTAAAATTTTTGTACATTGCCCTTTTTTCACAAGACAATGCTAAGGTACATTCGTGTTTTGTCTCTCTGGCCGTCGCCATTTTGCGAATCGAGCGACCCCTATCAGCCAGAAATTTGTGCCACCCGCCTGAGCTGTGGAAACCCGGTCAGCGTGACTCCCCACCTGCATTTTGCATTCGGAGTTCGCTGGCTTTTGTTGGAAGTTTTTACTTTATTCGCCTGTTTAGGATGCTTACCCTTTTTATGTTATCTTTCACTGTGAGAACCAGAGAATACCAGGGCTCTTAGCCTGCTCGGCCTTCGCAGGAAACGAACGAAGGGAGCGAACGTCAATCAGCCCGCGACGCAGGCAGTTCGACGTTCTTGGAGGATTATTTCCGTCGAGATAATCTCCAAAAAGCCTTCCAGGCTGTGTTCCGGGCCTTCGCAAACAATAGCTGATAGGGTCGGGTCCGGCGTGTGGGGACAGAATAGGCACGTTCATTCATCTGCTTTGAAGCTGTGCAAAAAAGCTGCTCCCTTCTACATGTTACCCAAAACACGCTGGATTCCGCCCGATTGTCGTGCAGTGACTATAGTCGGCACTCCTGTTCGGATAACGCGGCACCGTGGGGTAGGTACAATTATGTTGTTCGATTGATGAGACTCATTGAATTTCATGTTGTGGGCGGAGAATATCCATGCAGTTCGGATATCATGTGTGGTCAAATATTTTGACCTGTATAGATTGACACGACTGAGTGTACGGTGCCGTAAAACGATGAAGATAAAATGAAACCAACATTCCAGTTACATTTGTTCTGTCGCGCACGGACTCACTAAAACAGCTTTCATTTCTTTGTTTTTGTTTTCAAAAATAGAGCACTGCTTCCTTAAAGACCTCTATAAATTATGTTCGGCACAGAACACAAAATAAAAAAGAAAACTCGACAATTCAGCCGCTACCAGCGTCCGGAATTGCGCCTACGCAGGCTGCCACAGCCCACTGACGAGAAACTCCACAGCTCAGCTCAGTTGGGCAACACTGACGTACCCTCTGAAAACCAGGGACGCGCGCTGTAAATCTTCGTTCGAGACTGCCGCTGGAAAGGTCTATAAGTTGTGACCGATGGCGAATTCCACAGGTCGTTCCGGAGCGCGCCGGGATCGACTTTTCTGGAGCGAGCCTATTTCACTGGGCGATCAAAATCGAGACCGACGTGTTTCACTGGTCGTTTTGGATCAGCTCCCGCCGAGAAAAGTCACTCCCACGATTTCGGCGAATTCAACCGGAAGCCAGCCGGGCCAGCCCTCGGCGCACACACGTGACTTCCTTTCTCGTGGGGCATCTCGTCTGATCTCGCCCATCTCGCCTCAGAAGAAGCACGTCGCAGGCTGGGCTCCTAGATTGTCTCGACATCAGAAGAATTAGTAATGGCCGCTTGCTTACCCCTGGGCTCGACAGCCGGTTCGTTTTCCAGCAAGGAAAAGAGAAGGTATTGGCCGCGCTACGGGTATTCCGGCAATCTTTGCTAGAAGCTCCTGAGCCATTCCTGCCGCGCGTGCGTCGAACACGTGTTAGCGCCGCGATTGCGAAAACGTCTTCGAAACGACCGCGGCGCGGCGGCCGTGGAAAGGGGATTCCCGGTGAGTTGAATGACGGGAAGGCATCCGCCGATCCCGGAGCAGTGGTCATGTTCCACTGGGGATCCGTAGGCGGCGCGACCCCGTTCGGATCGTGTGCTCCAGTCCGGATCTGGTCAACTGATCCCGGCGCGCTCCAAAACGCCCTGTGGAATTCCCCAAGAGTGTTTTCTTCAGGAGAGCCCCGAAATTGCAACCTGAGAGCTCTATCATCTTTCCCACGCGAAGAAAATGTCCTTCACTTATGAGGTGGCACCTTCTTTTGTAACATTCAAAACAGCGAATACCCGTTACTTTTTTTTTTTTTTTTCGTTGGTTACCTTGCACGCAAATAGGCAAAAGCAATGCGTTGCGGAGAATTCGTCTGGTAGCGGAGGCGGCGAGCTCGCCAGGGGCGCTGGGTTCACTTTTCGCCCGCGCTCCGCGGGGCCCCTACTCTCGTCAAGCTTCGGGGTGTTTGCCGCTTGGGGCGAGTTGGGGATCTACTAACTAGAGTTCCTGTATATAGCTCCCCCTTGGGGGGAGCATATTGAGGAACTCTACTACTAACGAAACGTCATGCGCAGGCCTTATCTTCTAGGTGGTATTGCACTAATACCCCACAAGAAAAATTTTTTTATTTTTTGCCAGGCGCTCTATTATGGTGTCGGAGGACTACCCAATTAATATTTTGAAACAGAGTAGCGTATATTTTTAATAAAGCCAAAAGACGCAACCGCTCGAAACCGAAACCGAAACACGCGCACGGAGTTTGGAGAAGTGGAAAGGAGAGAGTGAGCGGCGGAAGTCACGTAGCTACTTTCGACCGTGCGTTTTTTTTTTTTTTTTTTTCCCCCTTTGCGTAGCAGACGACATGCGTGGCGGCGTAGCGGGAATTGTTTGCCGTGCGATTCTTTTGCAGTTATGTCTGATCCGCTCGCTGTTCTGTACTCCAAGATGAGTTGTTTTGTACATTGAGGAGTTGAAGATGAAGTGCCCGTGGTGAATTTCCATGATCGGCTGCGAAAAGAGTACACCCAAGATGTTGCGTGAAGAGCTGGCTCACATGTCTTGCGTCCGAAAAAAAAGTGGCATTGTGCGACAGAGTTTCCGAAAGATCAACGGGATCGGGACCAATGGCTGGCTGTAATTCCTGTAGAACATTTACGGGCACCTCGGAAAGCGGACGCCACCTGATTTATAGGCTCCTTGCATTTTGTGGAAAGTGATTACATTGAGTTTGCAGGTGTCAAAAAAGAAATCCGATACCATTTAATTCAGCGACGTGTCGTCCACAACATTTGTTCGTTCTTTTCTTTTTAATTTGTTTCTTCAGTGATAATTGTAAAAAAAATGTAAACATCGCAAAATGGTTGAAAAAAAAAGTATGCTTTCACTGGGGATCGAACCCGGTACTGCCGCGTGTGTAGCGAACGTCTTTCTCACTGAACTACTAGGGGATTTTTTTTATAAGCAAACGTTTATTTACAGTTATATACAAAACACAATACTATGTGCAAATGGTTCACTCACTTGGAATATGATACAAGCTATTTACATACTGTCATGGAAGACCAGAGATGGCGAAATTACTTTCACAAAGTAATTTAATTGCATTACTAATTACTGTCCTGAAAACTGCAAAAATGTAATTAAATTACTTTACAAATTACCACAGACTAAATGTAATGACATTACATTAGAATCATTTTCCAGAAGTAATAAAATTACATTACTTTCTAATTCCTGAGGCAGTAATTCGCGCTAATTTTATTTACCGTATACACCAACACAGTGTTTACAAAATAAGCCCTCGATTGCCCAAACAGAGCGTGTGCAGGAACCAGATACGGGAGAAGCGAGGCGCTGCGCATCCGCAGTGCCGACAGCAGCGGCAACGCAGTTATGTGACGTCAAAGAGCTGAGTTGGTCTATATGTACCAAAACTCAGATCTTCCTGTGTACCCCGGAACAACCTTATGCGCCTCAAAATGAACCAAACTGAACAGTGGTTTTGCTGGCGCACACGACAGAAGTGTTAAACATGATAAATAACTTCTTCTTTAGATATGACTCAGAAAGGCAGTCATCTCACCGGTTTCGCTGTTCATTCAACAGAGAAGGTTCTTACTAAAAGGGTGATATGTTTCCGTCTTCCTGATTTAGAAGTTGTAGTCCGTGTCAGTTTGTTAAGTCGGGCAATGGCAGCTCGTTCTTACAAGGAGTCGCCACGTAAAACGTTTCCCTTCTGCCCCCCCCCCCCCCCCCCCCTTCCCCAGATGCAATCCAAGTCTATTCTCCCAAAAGCAATTACTATGCACGGCAACAAATTTTCTTGGAATTTCCGGGGAGAAGAGGAGAGCCCGCGCACAGCTTTATTCAGGGCTCAAAATGAGAGAGGGAACGCGTGCCTGTACCCCCCACTGCAGTGCCAAGAAGAGTTGTCGTCGAGTATAGACCATTTCATTTAGCGCTCTCTGGGCGGCACCATTTTGTTCGACAGCAGCGCCCTCTCCATACGTCCGGGAAATTCAGCGGGTTCGGCGGGGTAAAACGAGAGAGAGGGCACGCGCCCGACTCCGCTAGCAGGCGACAAACCGGGAGGTTGCCGTTCTCCATCTTTGGGCTGTATCGGCGGGCTCTACCGAACATCGAACTCTCGCTCGTGGCTGCCGTTGTGAAGTGGTTCGCGTTCTTAGAAAAGTTATGGCTACTCCAAAATCAGCCTAGAGCTCTCTGTTGTTCCCTTTCGGTAAATGATCAACTAGCATATCTTTTTTTCATTTACTTAAATAGCAGTTGAGTCAGCCGTCAGTACTACCCTCAACTACTGCTTGTATTGCGGCAGGAGAGTACGTTTTATTCATTATTTCAGACTTCCACTCATGGTGGCTAAAGGTTTACACTAGTACGAACCTTCTGTAGTAAAAAAGGAACAGCAACCGGATTTACTTTTCGCCGGAGAGACCGGCCAATCTGACACAGTTTTCCCTATTTTTTTTTATTTGTACGCAGATAACAGCGCAATTGGACCCTGTTCGTCTTTTTATCTACTATAGTATTACACGATAACTGGCATACTAGAATCTGCGCATCTGCGCTTGAAATTTTCAAAATGACGCGATTTTAAACAGTTTGTAGGCCAGCCGGATACTAAATACAGTCCACTCGGCGGAGCAGACGACATTAGGGTGAGAGGGGGAGGGCTTTTTTTTTTCTCTTTTTATCCTCTCTGCTATGACCCTAATGGAACAGTCTATAAACCTTTGCAAAAAGAGCTCTCTGGCCGCCGCCATTTTGCGAATCGAGAGACCCCTGTCAGCCACAAATTTCTGGCACCCGCCTGAGCTGTGGAAACACGGTCAGCGTGACTCCCCACCTGCAATGTGCATTCGGAGTTCGCCGGCTTCTCTTGGAAGTTTTTACTTGATTTGTCTGATTAGGATGCTTACCCTTTGCGTGTTATCCTCTACTGTGAGAACCAGGGAATACAAGGGCTCGCAGCCTGCTTGGCCTTTGCATGAAACGAACCAAGAGAGCGAACGTCAAGAAGCCCGCGACGCAGGCAATTCGACGCTCTTGGAGGACTATTCCAAAAATTCTTCCCGGCTATCTTCCGGGTCTTGCCGAAAAATAGTTGATACGGCCGGGTGCGGGGTGGGAGGATAGAATAGACACGTTCGTTCATTTGCTTTGAAGCTGTGCAAAAAGACGGCTCTCTTCTACATGTTCCCCTAAACACGCCGGAATCCGTCCGATCGTCGTGAAGTGACTACCGTCGACACTGCATGTAGGATATGTTGTGTTATTTGAGACCTTTCTCAAATCCTGTTCGGATAACGCGGCACCGTGGGGTACGTACAATATATATCGTTCGATTGATGAGACCCGTTGAATTTCATGTTGTGAGCGGGGAATATTCATGCATTTCGGATATCCTGTGTGGTCAAATATTTGCGACGGTTAATCAAGACCTGTTTAGATTGACACGGCTGAGTGTATGGTGCCGTAAAAATATCAACATAATATAAAACAAACATTCCAGTTGCATTTGTTCTGTCGCGCACGGACTCACCAAAACGGCTTTCATTTCTTTGTTTTTGTTCCCAAAAATAGTGCAATGCATTCTTAGGAACCGGAAGAGAATTCCATTCGCCATAGAACACAAGATAAAAAAAAAATGATTGAACGCGGCAATTTAGCCGCCATTAGCGTCCGGAATTGCGCCTACGCAAGCTGCCACAGCCCACTGACTAGAAAACCCAGAGCCCAGCGCAGTCGGGCAACATTGACGCGCCTTCTCAAAACCAGGGACGCGCTGTGTAAATCGCTTCGTTCGAGACTGCCGCTGGAAATGTCTATAGTTGACCAATTCTCGGTCATTGCTCTCAAGGAGCATTTTTCGCAAACACCCGAAGAGCCCAAGTTTTTGCGCATTGTCCCACAAAGGGCCTTAGAAGAAGCGTCACCAGCTGAGGAATGGCGCGAGATTCCTAAATTGTGTACTTACCAAACAAACGGGGGGCGTTATCTCCTTGTAGGCTCCTTCCCGAATGAGCTGTCCAGGGGAGGGCAGCGAGGCATAGCGCGAGCTGCACCTGCTTTGCTCGAGGACGCACGAAACGCTCTAGGGCTTTGACAAGGCACTTGGAATTAACTATTTATTCCGGTCGTTTGTTGTTTACAATATTCGAAGCTTAAAGGGCAACTCCCGTGAATACTTTCGATTTTGGGATTATGACTGGTTTTAGTGCAGTCAGCAACCCTGAATTGCAAGATGTAATTTTTTTTTCTCGTTATTGTGCGTAGTTTTAGAGATATCGACGCTTCAAAGTTTTGTTTGGGGCAAGGCAAACAAAACCAAAACTAACCGCTCGAGGCCACGGCAACACTGGAAATCAGCCGCTATGTGAACGTGACGTCAGGATCGTTCTCGTTCAACGAGTACGTAGACCAAGCGGCACCTATACCTCTGTTGCGCTAGTCGTCTAAAGATAGGAGGTAAGCTGATTTCTTTTTAATTCTGTATGCGTGGTAGTTACCCAGCATATGTAGCAAGAGTCAGTGCGTATACGTAAAAGCTAGCGACTGGAAAACCCGTGAACTCGTACAGTACCGTACTCGGCGGCCGCCGCCGTGCGTGCGCTATGCCGAACTCGTCGCTTGTATACCCAAAAGCTAGCGACTGGAAAACGAGTGAACTCGTTCGGTGCCGTACTCGGCGGCTGTCGCCGTGTGTGCGGTCTTCCGTACTCGTCGCTAAGCCTAAATTGTCATCGGGGCTCCGTAGATGGAGCGGCGTTGCTCTACGCCGCGCTGCCAATGACGTACAGTATTAGGGTCCCTCTCGCTTTCGCGCTGCGGGTCAGTTCCAGACACGAAGCTTTAAAGTTCTCCGGCGCAGGCTGCGGCGCCCGTACACGCGTGTGCTGGGCTGTACATGTCTGTTTTTTCGTTCTTTTTTCCTCCGGCGCGTAAAAGCCGAAGTCCAAAGTCCACTTGTCGAACAGCGTTCACCCACACCTTCTTCAATTTCCGGTCCGTTTGAAACTTGTGAAAAAGCACCTCCGGGTTGCGTAGCGGGTTGTTTGAGCAGCCCACAGCGCTACAAGTTGCACTCGGACGTTTTCTAGGAACCGCTGCAGCAGTCTTGGGCGCACCGAGTTGCTCGCTAAAACGAGTGTTGGAGTCCTCACAAGGGCAAATAAACAAAAGGCTATACCGAAGCTAAACGGGCTACAGATAAAAGCAACGGCTAAACACGCCAATCACAAGCCGAATTAGCGGTGGTACCGGCTCAAAGAAGCGCAATCCGCGCAAAGCCCGGGCCGGAGGAAAAAAAAAGAGAACGATACTGACGTCAGGGCCCAATGTTGCTTTAGCGATCGGCAATCCGCTGGCCGCCCGCTAAGGAGCAGCGGCTCGCGGCGGGTCGCATTTTTATTATCGGGATTAGTTGAGAATGCGGCGTCCCACGGATGTAATATTTTGGCTGGGGTCGTATTTTGTGTCACTACAGCGATACCAGTAATTTATTTCATTTTGAGTTTTGGCCGGAGTGGCCCTTTAAAGTTTGACCTTGCTTGACGAAAGATCAAGAATGCTGGGGTCTGTTTGTTTTATCCTTTTAGGTTTTAAAATGTGTTGGACCTCACTGGTGACGTGTCCTTCGCCTTGTATCCGTTCACCCCTAACCTGACAGTGCGGTGGAAGCTACGTGCACGTTGGAACAGTCACACGTCTATCTTTTGTCACGTAACCACGCTCTCTTTCATGACCACGCGCCAAAACAAAAAGGACGGGTCAGTTGATTAAAGGGAGGTGTTTGATTGGTCCTGGTTAGTTTGCAGCTTCCACCGCATGTCAGCTTAGGGATGAACGAAGTATAGTATCGTCGTGATGATGCGACGCCGTGAATTTGTAATGCCTGGAGTTTCTTTGCCTTCCAGCGATGTCTACACGCAAGCTTTTTTCCTTCGCCATTCCAGCCCCCCTTTGTGCGGCCGTTTAGTTTTTCGTACGAGGCTTTGCGATCAGGTGGCCGCCGATTATTTCCTCTGATGCTCTTTCACAATTGACCATGCAAACTAATTTTTCTCTTTTTTAAAGCTTGCAAACGAATTTTCTAATTTATGACAAAAGTAATTTCAAAAGTAATGAGTAATTTTCTCGAAATTACTTCCTGAAAGTAATTCATTACATTACTAAATTACTAGCCTAGAGAAGTAATTCATTACATCACTCATTACTCCAAAAAGTAATTCAATTACTGTAATTCCATTACAGTAATGCCATTACTGCCATCTCTGTTAATGACCACGTAGGATTTGAGTCATCAGTATACTATTCACCAACCAGATAAAGGTGTTGATATAGGTATCCATTCTGCATAGTTTACGCTGCAGGCTAGAGAGCTTGCTTTACATGATGTCCGGGGAACGGCTAGGATTACTTACAACTTCTTTCCATTCCGTGTCTTCACAAATTTTAACCACCCGTTGACCCACTGGTATGCGGAGGGCACGTTCGTCTGCTTCTTGCGCAGGGGGTAGCGGTGACGTCAGGACGCCGAGTCCTGATTGGCTGATATCGACCCCCTATCTGAGCGTCGTCTGCTCCTTTGCAACGTCGTCTGCTCGCAACGTCGTCTGCGTCAGTCTTACCTTTCCTGCGACTTTCGGAAGTGTAGAGGCCAGATTCACGAAACCGTCTTACGCCAAAAATGTGCGTAAGACAAAACTTAAGAACAAATTCGTATTCACGAAACGAAATTTTTGTAAGTTTTGCGCAGGTTACGACGAAATCCTATATGCTCCGAAGCTGTCTTACGCACTTCTTACGACCAAATCAGCATGGCCGACAGCGTCGCGGTCGCGACGACCCCGCAGGGGGCACCTGTGAAAGCAGGTGTTTGGAGAGTGGCGTCTCCACGGACCCCGAGCCCCGCAAAGGGCGCCTGCACCTTAGGTGCTAGGTGCTTGGTGAGTAGCGTCACCACGGACTCCAGCCATGTGGGCCACCATACCCGCACGCAGGGGGCACCTGCTTTAGTAGGTGCTTGGTGAGTGGCGACACTACGAACCCCGAGCCAAGTAGGTTCGCCCACCCATGTCTGGCTGTGCGTGGCTTAACCGGTGTCCGGGGAAAAGGGGACCCTGGAGGTTGAGCTGAGCCCGGGGTATGTTTGGACCCTTTGGGGCCCCCCGGGCGAGGCAATACACCGCTTCGACCTCTGTTTCTCGTAGACGGGTGTCCTGGCGTGGCCCGACCAGGATCATTCAGTCAGTCGCCTCTTCTACCCTCTTCTTCCTTCTTTCACTTTTCCTCCCACCTCTTTTTCTTTTTTCTACACTCTCTTCCTTCCTTTTTCACCTTCTTAGGCGGCAAGGGCCAACCTTGAGTGAAAACAGGTCCTGTCCCTGCAACCACTGGTACAGTAATTGTGTCAGCCAAGCCTTTCTTGCTATGGCACATTACCTACCCCCTTGTTGGGCTCCGTGGTGGGCGGTGCAACCGGGCACTGAATTTTCTTCCCCTCTTTATGGGTCTGCAAACTAAAAAAAACCTCTGATCGGGCCCCGAAAAGGGTCCGCACCGAAGTACCATTCCAGTCTGAAAAATCCTCTGTTTCTGAAAAATTTCCAAGATTTCTCGTTCTTCATTCTGAGAATGAAAAGCCGCTGGGCAAACTGTCCCCCTTCCTTGTAGCCAAGGCACTGGAAGGAGTTGTTGGCAAAAACTTCAATGCAAAGAAAATGGCGTCCGGAGACGACCTGGTGGAAATTAATACAAAGCAGCAGAATGATGCCCTCTTGGTTCTTAACTCTGTCTCGGACTATAAAGTCAGTGTTACCCCCACCGCAAACTGAACACCGTCCAAAGAGTAATTTCCGAGGACGACCTGCTGGACACATCTGACGCAGAGGTGGTGGAGGGCCTCTTTAGCCAAGGAGTTGTCGCTGCACGACGAATCACAATTCGTCGTGATGGCACAGAACTCAAAACAAAACACATAGTCTTAACGTTTGAGTCCGCCACACTTCCAAAGGCCGTGAAAGCTGGCTATCTCCACTACGGGGTTCGGCCCTATGTGCCTAATCCTCGAAGGTGTTTCAAATGCCAGAGGTTTGACCATGGTTCCCAGCAATGCCGTGGGAAAGCCACTTGTGCAAAATGTGCCAAAAATAACCACCTCACAGACTCTTGCACCAACGACGCACACTGTGTGAACTGCGGTGATCCCCACCCTGCGTATTCTCGATCCTGCAGAACGTGGAAGGAGAAGGAGGTACTTGCACTTAAAGTCAAGGAAAACCTCTCCTACCCAGAGGCACGCCGTCGCTTCGGATTCTTGCGTAAAGGCAGTTTTGCGCAGGTGGTGCAGCGGGGACCTGCACCACTGATGGTTGCAGCGGCCACCCAGACATCCTTTCTGGACTATGGGAGGCCACTGCAGTCCTTACGCCCCAGCTGAAGATTCAGCTTCCGGGGCGTGCAATCTCGGCTGGGCCGTCTACCGACCCTCCCAGCCAGAGTGCGAACCTTCGCACTCGAACGGGACAACAGCCTTTGTTTTCTAAAGCTGTTTCCCAGACCCAGGATGGGCCGGTGGCTACCGCAACCGTCCGTCCTCCGCAGTCTCCTTCCAGGGAGAAGGGTGGACACTCTTGTCCACACTCCCTGGAGAGAGCACCATCGAAGGAGCGGCATGGCTCTCGGGCCGCACCTGCAGTGCCTAAGGGACAGGAACGGGTGGACTTGGGCGACGCCTCGCCCAGCACCTCCTCTGTCCCTTTGCCTGGGTCTGGTCGTGGGCGGGGCATGGCGCCTTGTTCCCCAAACCTAAAGAAACCTGCAGGAAAAGCCTCGCCTCAGGAAACTGAGGCCATGGATGAGTGCGAAGACGTCTCCACTCATGCGTCTGACCAAGACGGCATGGAGTGGCAGACTATTAAAGGGCAACTCCGCTTAGTTTCAAAAATTTTGAGATAGTAGCCGATTTTGCTTTTTGAAGCACTCAAAAACAATCCCCAATCCTTTGCTTCGCGAAAAATAAAATATTTTTCGTGTAATTTTACTCTAGCCATGATCACAAACCGAAACCGAAACGGTGGCAAAGCCGGGCAACATTGTGTAGTCGGCATCACTAAGCATGTACACCCACGTGATATACAAGGGGAAGAAGGAGCTCCCCTCTTATCAGGATCCTCCTTTGTGCCTCCTGGATTAGCACAGGCGTCGCTATTCTCCTCCCAGAAGATTATAGAAGATTAACCTGTCACTCAAAGTTCTTACAAAAGCAGCTTCCCTCTCCTCCTTTTACTTGGTGTTCGAAAGTATGCGATGTAACACAAGCCGCGCTCAACGAGGCGATCGGCTTATCAGTAGTATCAATAGTCGAGCGCCGGGCCGGCCGAGCGCGTCACTCACGTCTTTCACGGCGCTGGCGCCACCCGTGCTCTCCCCGGGAAAGAAAACAAAATTGAAAAAAAAAAAAAAGAAGCTGTACATGCTTGATGACGTCGCGGACGTGCCGGGAGAAGGAATTTGGAGGAAGCGGAAATGCAGCCGGGCAGTGTTGTCTGTCCCGCACGTCTCATCCAAAACCAGCGGATTCGTGCTTGTCAAACTTTGACAGCGATTTTAATGAACTTCTAGGCGGAATTCCGTCGTAATATTTGCCATGGGGGTTTTGTAGATGATAACAAAGAGAACTGTATAGTTTTGCACTACTGGAAAAGAAGCGGAGTTGCCCTTTAAGAGTAAGCATAAAAGTAAAAAAACCGGTGATCACACCAACGTGACATTGCGAATTAATTTTTGCCACTTGCGGCATCTTTAGAACTTTCACTTATTCTCCCAGCGTTTCCTTCTTCTTTAGTCACATTTAAACTCGTTTTTAAAGCAATGACCAATTTCCATTTTATAAGGGTGGCGATGTGGGTTAGTTGGTTCATACAGACGAAAAGGCAAACAGCGCGCAGAAAACGGGGACTAGAGGAAGTGCAGACAGGACAAGCGCTGTCCTGTCTGCACTTCCTCTAGTCCCCGTTTTCTGCGCGCTGTTTGCCTTTTCGTTTCCATTTTATGCAGTGGAACTGCCGTGGCTTTATGAGAAATATTGATGATGTAAATTATTTTATGGACGAGCTGAGACCCATTGCACTCAGCCTGCAAGAAACACATCTAAACAACACTTATACGCAGATTTTACGTCGGCACCAAGTTTTTAGGAAAGATAGACTCTCCCCTAATATGTCGGGAGGAGTGGCACTGGTGGTGCAGACTGGTGTTGCTTGCTCGGAGGTCCCCCTTTCTACGCCCTTAGAGGCTGTAGCTGTATGCCTTCTTGTTGACCGTTTAATTACGGTAGTTTCTGTTTATCTGCCACGTAACTCTCCACTGCATGTCAGTGAACTTGAGTCACTTTTAAAACAATTACCTCAACCTTTTTTTTTAATTTTGGGCGATTTTAATGCCCACCACCCTTTGTGGGGTAGTTCTCGCCAGGATTTACGCGGAGGTGTCATAGAGCGGTTTTTATTATCATCTGGGTTGTGTCTTTTTAATGGGAGAGAACCAACATTTTTTAGTGCAGCTCATCAATCATTTACATCTATTGACCTTTCTATATCATCACCAGTTTTATTTCCATGCTTTTCATGGAAGGTTTTAAATAACCCTTTTGGAAGCGATCATTTCCCTATTGTTTTAGAAAGCACGATGCCAATTCCTTCCATTCCAACACGACTTCCAAGGTGGAAACTGGAAAAGGCTGATTGGTCTCTTTTTTGTTTGGAAGCTTTTATTGATTCGTCTGTTCTCTTATATATGGGCCCCGAAGATGCCACGCTGTACGTTACTGAAGCAATTATAGATGCCGCATCACGCAGCATTCCCCAGACCTCTGAACGACTCCCCAAAAAGTGCAAGCCGTGGTGGAATGAGGACTGCACCACAACACGGAAGTTGCAAAACAAGGCGTGGTGCATGTTTAGACGATATCCCACTCCACGGAATCTGCTTGAATTCAAGAAAAGAAGAACCAAAGCTCGTTGGACGCGAAAGCAAGCCAAAGGCAGTTCTTGGAAAAAATATGTCACCTCTTTGAGTAATTTTGTTTCATCAAAGCAAGTGTGGGATCGTCTTAGAAGGATCAGGGGAGACTACCGGTCTTTCAGGATACCCCTTTTTTCATCAGCAACATCCCTCAAGGAACGAGCAAATGTTCTCGGTGAACACTTCCAGGAAGTCTCTAACTCAGTCAACTATAGTGAATCCTTTAAGAGGTTTAAAGCAACAGCAGAAAAACAAGCTATTTCTTTCTCTGGTGCCCAGGGTGTTCCTTATAATGAGCCATTTACACGGTGTGAGCTTCAATTGGCTCTTGGCGTCAAAAAAGAATCTGCGACTGGGCCGGATAGAATTCAATATGAGATGCTAAGGAGACTGTCACCGGACTCTTTAAACAATTTGCTCACCTTTTTTAATTTACTGTGGGATGCTGCTTGTTTTCCTGACTGGTGGAAAAAAGGCACATATAATCCCTCTACTGAAAACTAGCAATGACCCCTCTATACCGACGAGCTACAGCCCAATTGCGCTGACAAGCTGCCTGGGCAAAACTTATGAGAGACTCGTTAATCACCGTCTTGTACATTTTTTAGAGGCAGAGGGTGTGTTTGATAGAAACCAGTGCGGCTTCCGAGCGGGTCGTTCCACGATAGACTACCTTTTCCGCCTGAAAACTTCTATTCGGGAAGCATTTGTCCAACGCCAGTACTGTGTTTCTGTCTTCTTTGACCTACAAAAGGCTTATGACACGACTTGGAGATATGGGATCCTTCGAGACTTGTACTCATATGGTGTCCGAGGTCGCATGCTTCGCTGCATTCAAAGCTTCTTGGCGGGCTGGACCTTCCAAGTGCGCTTGGGCTCCGTCCTGTCGGATGTTTTTCTCCGGGAGAATGGCGTCCCTCAGGGTGGAGTATTGAGCGTTACACTCTTTGCTGTAAAGATTAATAGTCTGGCTCGGGTTATACCACCATCTGTATCCTACTCAATGTATGTGGACGATGTACATATATTGTTTTCCTCTTGTAACCTGTCCAGCTGTGAACGGCAATTGCAGCTCACAATCAATGAGATGAGCAAGTGGGCCGATCAAAATGGCTTCAGGTTCTCCACTGGAAAGACAATCTGTGTTCCCTTTTCACTCAGCCGTGGCCTGTCTCCCGATCCTGTGTTGCACTTAAATGATGTTGCTATCTCTGTAAAGGAGGCACACAAGTTTCTAGGAATAATATTTGATAAAAAGCTCACTTTTATACCCCACTTGAAAGAGTTGAAACATAAATGCCTACGTTCATCAAACATCCTCAAAGTGTTGTCGCATACGTCCTGGGGGTCTGACAGACGGTGCCTCTTACGACTTTATAACTCCTTGGTGCGGTCCCGCCTGGACTATGGCGTGATTGTTTATGAGTCGGCACGTCCGTCCGCCCTAAAAATGCTGGACCCCGTCCATCATCTGGGGCTCAGGCTTGACACGGGAGCATTTCGAACATCACCTGTGCTTAGCTTGTATGCTGATACACATCAAATATCCTTGGAAAGACGAAGGCAGTATTTGAGTCTTTGTTATGCTTACAAAAAATACAGCTATCCTCAACATCCTACTGTTGATGCACTTCAACCTTCTACGTCCTTCCGACTCTTTGAAAACAAGCCCAGCATTGTTCGGCCCCTGAGTTTCAGAGTGCAGAGCATGGCAACATCGCTCCATCTCCCCTTTATGGCGCGTTCACACTGGAAGCGGATCCGCGTTCGCGAAGCGGATCCGCGCGTTCTCAACCGCAAAGCGGCTAGGATCGAGCGGTTGGAGCGCGTTTTTGCCAACCGCTTCGGGACCGATTTCTCCCAACCGCTTTCACAAACCGCAAAGCGGTAACCAATCACAACGCGACGCTGACGTGACATCAGTGAGTTTCGAAACAAGATGGCACCTGTCGGTGGTGAGGCGTCCAAGGCGGTGTAGTCCTAGCGCTGTAGTCTTAGCTTTCGACAAATCAACGGAGAAACTTGATGTTCACGTCCGTCACTCGAATCCGCCGCGAAAAGAATTGCCTCGTAATTTTAACGGGCTTCGCACCGGTGATTTGGTTTGGGTAAGAGTTTGTTTATTATCCCGGGTGCCACAGCCCAAGCTCGCTGCCTTGTTAATCTCTGCCAGTAGAACGTCGGAACCCGCCCCTGATCGACCGAAATAACAGCCTTTCTAGCCACTAAGATAGTCGCGTGAACTATTGAAAGCTTTCGACACCGTGCATGACCACCACGAAGGCCGATAGAGACGTCGTGAGCTCGATTGCGTAGCCAACGCACTACTGCGGAGGGGGCAGGGTACCTGCGCTAGCTCGACCTGTAACGTTTACTACTAATAAAATAAATAAAAGGAACCTACTCAAGGAATAAAGTGTACGTACCAGACAATGCAGAGGTAATCCATAAGGCGTTTATTTGAGCTTAATGTCAAACAAACAGTAGACTCGATCGACGAGCAAGTGACGAGAGGAGAGTCCGCCACCAACGAAGCCACGACCGGCTAGCACCGAACACATTCCCCCGCACCACGGTCCACCCCACCGCTCACAACTTCGAAAATGATAAGAGCGAACAACAAGGGGGGAAAAACTGCCACTGGCCCTCTATCCCGAAAACAAGGTCAGCTATTCATGCGGGAAGGGCCCACTTCGAAGAAAAGGTCGGGGGCATCCTGTTCTGAGTCAGCAAGGCGCGCCTAGCTGGGCTTTGCTTGTGGGCGAAGTCGAGGGAATCACAGGCGAGTTTGGCGGGTCCATGCTTCCTTTTTCGCTGCCTGAACTCGTGATGCGCGCGAACATCCCGGAGAAAAATATTCCGAGTGCCAAAATAGCAAAACTTTGGCTTTGGATCTTGAATTAAAGTGGATTTTGGATTGTAAAACAGGGTTGCCAAACGCAAGTCTCGAGAGATCACGCGTGATCGCCGAGAAACCGCCAACCGGCTCTCGGTGAGTCTGAACGGGGTCGCTCGCGAACCGCACCCGCACCCGCGACCGCTTCGCGAACGCGGATCCGCTTCCAGTGTGAATGCGCCATTAAGGCCGCTTTGCTGAGGGGCAACGAGAGAGTTTCCCCGTGGAACCTTCTGCCGATTTCTTGTGACTGGTCACTGTCTAAGTACAGAAAGAAAGCTGTTTTTCCACGCGTTCTTCAGCAGGAGTTCGCCGATTTAGAACAAAAAAAAAAACAAGGACTACTCACATTTCTACACTGATGGATCGAGAACATCAACTTTTGTGGGGTGTGCAGTTTATTCCATTACCTTTAGCAAAGTTCGACAACTCCACAATCTTGCAAGTATTTTTACTGCCGAATTGTATGGTATTTTAATGGCTGTGGAATACTTATTAGAGAACAATATCATGAAAGTAATTCTGTTTGTCGACTCCCAAAGCGTTCTTCTGGCCGTTTCGTCCTTAGCAGACAGCAAGAATCTTCTCGTGCAATGTCTTCGGGTACGGCTAAATCGAGCACTTCAACTAGGACACCAGATCAAATTATGCTGGGTCCCAAGCCACGTGGGTATTTCTGGCAATGAAAAAGCAGACTTGCTTGCTGCCTCTGCAAAAGAATACCCAAAACTGTCTCTTGGCCTGCCCCACCAAGACCTGAAACCGATCATACAGATCATACTGACAAGCACTCGGCAGCAGCGATAGCAGGTTGCTTCGCAGACGCCTAAAGTTTTGCTGCCCTCCACGTTACAGGCGATTCATCTACCCTGCTTCGCCGACCTGATCGCTGCACACGCGCCAAGATCAAGCGGAGTCATCGCAGCAAGTCAAGGGGACCATCTGATTGGCTGCGACGAACTACGTGGCAGTGACGGCATCGCAGGACACTAAAGAAAAAGCCACGATGCTCAACGACAGGCTTCACAAGCACTCGGCAGCAGCGATAGCAGGTTGCTTCGCAGACGCCTAAAGTTTTGCTGCCCTCCACGTTACAGGTTGGTACATACGCTTGATCTTTTGAGTGTTGCTATCGCTGCTGCCGCTGCTGCTTTTGTCTATTAGTTGATATTAGAAAGAAGCTAAAAATGGCAGAGGCAGAAGAATGTTTGTCCTGCCATGAAGTCTTGCCAGTGGGGGCGTGCATGACTTGTTCAGAGTGTGGTTTTAGCTATCAGATGGGTAAATGTTCGGGTGTGACAAAAAGTGCTCTAAAAAAAATGACCGATGAAACAAGAGAGTCCTGGCAATGTTCAACATGCACCATTGCAAAAGCAAAGGAACAAACCTCATCAAAAGATCCGGTAGAGAAAACCGAGAACCAGTTGGCCGAAATAACAAGAAAACTGAATGTCTTAATGTCGATCGGAGCGAAAGTTGACGCGCTTCTCTCCATAAAAGAAACAGTAGACAAAATCAAGCTCTCTGTGCAGCACATGTCAGATCAATATGATGAGATACTTGTGGAAATGAAAAAGCAAAACCAAGATATTAAAGAACTCGGGGAACGTGTTGAAAGACTGGAAAATAGCGGAACCCAAAGAGAAGTCGAAGCTTTAAAACGGGAAGTAAATGAGCTTCAACAATACAGCCGCAGACAGAACCTTGAGGTGCATGGGTTTCCATGTCTCCCAAACGAAAACCTGTGGCACAAACTGAAAGAAGTATCAGACCAGCTAGGCGTTGCTGAACTGACTGAAAACGATGTAGAAGCGTTGCACAGGATGCCCGGAAAGCCAGATAAGGTGCCTCCGATTCTCGTTCGTTTCACGTCCCGACTTACTAGAGATCGATGGTTCCAGGCAAGGGCTGTTCTCAAAGATAACGCGTCGGGTATCTGGTTAATGGACAACCTAACAGCGCAAACAAAAAGATTGCTTTGGCAGGCAAAGACGAAGGCAGCGGAAAGACGTTATCAGTTTGTCTGGCAGAAGGGCGGAAGGATTTTTGTCAGGAAGCAACCCGGCGATCGCCCTATCCGAATTGACAATGACAATGATCTAGCTAAAATTGAGTAAACATTCCGGAAGTATAAAGCCACTAAATAAATAGACACAACAATGGCGCGCGATTATAATGAGCCTTCGTACTATGACAGCGCATTATTCAATCGGTGCATCACTGATAAAGCTGTCACTGCAAAAACACTGAAATTGTTTCACCTAAACGCACGGAGTCTGCGGAATAAATCTGATGAAGTATGTCTTTTCCTAGATTCACTTTCTACTCCGTTTGATGTTCTTGCATTTACCGAAACGTGGTACTCAGGAGAATCGGACATTGTGCGATTCCAAGATTATAAATGTGAAGTTATCTGCCGCGAATCTCGTCGTGGGGGCGGTGTTGCCTTGTACATTCAAAACAAACTTAACTACCATGTACTGCATGATTTCACTTGTATGAATGATGATTTTGAATCTTTGGTTGTGGGTTACGGAGTTTGTATAATAGCTGCAGTTTACCGTCCACCCTCAGGTGCCTTAAATGTTTTTTTCAATTTTCTTGAAGAATTACTTGAGTATGTTATGTCAATAAATCAGAAAATAGTTTTAGTTGGAGACATGAACATTGATCTGTTGACCAATGGACCTGCGAGTGTAGCATTATTAGAAATCGCTCAAGCAAGCGGATGTGAAAATATAATCAGCGTTCCCACTCGCATAACTGAAGGTACGGAATCACTAATCGATATTTGTTTAACGAATTACCAAAGAACTGAGGCCAGATTCACGAAGAGCTTCTTAGTTTACGACAACTTAGCTAAGAAGTTCGTAAGTTAAGAACATCGTAAGAACAGGAGAAATCGGTATTCACGAACGCGTTCTTAAGTGAGAGGAGGAAAGCGACGTTGTCGTACGGAAAAACTAAAACTTACCGGTGCTGTTGCTATGGCGACGGCGTCTTCGGCAGCACGAACAACCAATCGGAGAGCTCGGCATTTGTTCGGAGCCGTTCGGGGCCGTTCGGAGCACGTGGATTTTTCATAACAAACACAGGCGGCCTTTCTGCCACCGCTGGTCTGGGGTTCGTATCCGTGCAGTGAAATGTCGACGCTAACATGATTTAAACTCGCCGGAATGCCGAGGCCGGGATGCGTAACCATCCCCATTGACTGCTACGAACTCGATCGCTACCAAGTCAACACAACTGTCATCGTTGGTAAAAGACGGCCCGCAGTCGTTTGCAGAGCGACGTAGATGGGAACAAATTGCCGCGGCGTTTTTTTCGGCCCCGGAGATGCAGGAGCGAGCCGACGTTAAAAAAGATACGTTTGAACTATGACAGTGTAAGCAAGAGCCACGTAAATGCCTGTTCACACTACGGAACGGACACGCGCGTTTGATCGAAGTGCTGGATTTGCGCTGTTGGACCGCGAATTGATAAGCGATTCGGGACCGATCCTTTACCTCGATGCTGACGTGACACCCAGCGAAGAAAGGTTGGACCGGCATTGCGACCCACGAACTGTTACAGCGATCGACTGTGATCTGCAGTCGTGTCAGAATAAAATGGAATATTAATAACAAAGTGTACATACCATGTTGCGAAGGTAATCCATACGGCGTTTATTTGAGCTTGATATCACACAAAACAGAGATAGAATCGATGAGAGCCCCTTTTCGACGACAGCGTTCGTCACCGTTGCCTCGGAAAACAAGGAGATGACAAGAGGAAGAGATTGACCTCTTAATCTAGAATTGAGGTCAGCGATCAAACTACGCATAATACGGGAAGGGTTCACAAGGGTCGCGCGGGCATATTCCATTCAGCACGGGTCGTGGGCAGACGGTCTTCGCCAAGGACCGTCAGATCATCGCTGCGCCGAGTCGGAGTGCCTGCTAGGCCTATCTGCCGATCGGTCGGAGTCCGTACTCGTGGCCCTTGGAGTTTTTCCCGGGTGTCTGTGGATCCAGCGTTCTTGTTCGTTCGTCGTGGTCTGTTTCAAGTACTTTTTACTTGTTTCTTGCTGCTTGAAGTCGGGACGCGTGAGAAGCGCACGTAGAAAAATAAACATCCGTTGGATGTCGCGACCAACTGAGCGACGCTGTCGGCCATGCTGATTTGATCGTAAGAAGTGCGTAAGACAGCTTCGGAGCTGTCGTAGGATTTCGTCGTAACCTGCGCAAAACTTACGAAAATTTCGTTTCGTGAATACGGATTTGTTCTTAAGTTTTGTCTTACGCACATTTTTGGCGTAAGATCGTTTCGTGAATCTGGCCTCTGATGTATTTTCTGGAGTTCTAACTGCAGATCTGAGCGATCACTTACCGTTTTTTTGCTTCTTCTCCCAACACAATTCACAACAGAAGCTCCTGCGCAATAACCCAGTATTTTCCAGACTCATAAACGCAACCACTTTGGAAGATTTCTATAATCTCGTTTCGACAAAAAACTGGGATGATGTTTTTAAGGAACCTAACCCGACAAAATCTTACGATATTTTTATATCAAAGCTTCAAGAATATTATAATAAAGCTTTCCCAAAAGCGGAGATTAAAAAACATAAAAAGTCAAGGAAGCCATGGGTAACGCTGGAACTTTACAACCGAATCAAAGTACGTGATCAGATGTTTGCAACGTTTATCAAAACTAAAGATAAGAGTTTACTTATGGAATATAAAAAATTCAGAAATAAACTTTCCCTTGACATTAAAAAGGCGAAGATAAACTTTTATAAATCTACGTTCTCTGAAATTTATAAAGACCCAGCTAAGCTGTGGAATACTATGAGAAAACTAATGTCAATAAATCCGGTTTTCATCCCTGAAGAACTTAAAATAGATGGTACTCTATATACGCAAGCTTTATTGGCAGATAAATTTAATACACATTTTCTGTCATCTGGTGCATGTGAATCAGCGACCGTATATGATAACCATTACTCATCTATTCCGGTATTAAGCTCAATGTTTTTAGAACCAACAGATGAAACAGAAGTTCGCAACATACTAATGTCCCTAAAAAATAACTGCGCAAGTGGTGTTGATGATATCAAGGTTGCCGCTATTAAAGCAGTAACGGAGTTAGTGTTGCCTCCTTTTGTTGATCTTTGTAATAAAATATTGGTTTCTGGTATATTCCCAGAAAAAATGAAAATTGCTAAAGTCAGTGTTATCCACAAAGGAGGCCCATATGAGAACCTTAATAATTACAGGCCTATATCTGTACTACCACTTTTTTCCAAGGTTGTAGAAAAAATAATTAATTCAAGATTTTACAGGTTTTTTACTATTAATAATGTTATAACTGACAAACAGTTTGGTTTTCAGAAAGGGAAATCAACCGAATCAGCCCTAATATATATCAAAGATAAAATAATTACTAATATAGAAAATCATGCATATACCATTGGGATTTTCCTGGATTTCAGAAAAGCGTTTGATTCAATAAAACATGAAATTTTTCTGGAGAAACTATCGGTGTACGGAATTAGAGGTAATGCACTAGATTTGATTCGCAGCTATTTATATTCGCGTTCTCAATATACGGTACTTAATGGATTTCAATCTAAACTCGCACCGATAATATATGGCGTTCCGCAAGGTTCCATACTGGGGCCTCTATTATTTCTAATTTATATAAACGATATTGTGAATATACCTGAATCGCGTGATATTATTTTATATGCTGACGATACCAATGTCTTTTTTTCTAGTGGAAATCTGGATCAGCTCGAGGAATTTGCAAATAGTTGGCTCAGTAAATTATTATTGTGGCTAAAGCGCAACCAGCTCAATCTTAACACTAGTAAAACAAAATATGTGTTGTTCAGATCAAAAAACAAACCTATTTCGCGTACATTGAACATCTTTTTTGACGGGGAAAAAATTGAAGGCGTTAAATATCACAAGTTTCTTGGTGTACGGTTTGAAGAAACACTTAGTTGGACTGTACACATAGAAAAATGAGGGTTGATATTTCAAGAGCAATAGGAATATTAAACAAATTCCGAGAGTTACTACCAAAAAGGGTGAAACTGCAATTATATTATTCGCTGGTCTACTCACGCTTACAGTACTGTATGTTAGTATGGGGAACCACTACACAAACGAATAAGGAAAAACTATTTATTTTGCAAAAGAAGGCTGTTCGATTTATTGAGAACCTTAAAAGGTACGAACACTCATTCCCAGCATTTCAAAAGTATAAAATATTAAATATAGATCAAATCCTGCTTCTCAAATTATCTATATTTATTTTTAATAAAACTAGACAAAACGAAGCGCCCTTTCTTTATATCTTCAATGAAACCTCGGCAAATTACAGTCTTAGAAATGCACAGTATACGAAACCCAGGGTTCGAACTAATTACGGTACACAGCGCCTTACATATCTCGTACCAGATTTACTAAACAAACACCCAAACATAGCAGAAATGGCCCAAGCACATATTTCGTTTTTCTATTTTAAAAAAAGGATTGTAGAATATGTACTAAATCACTCATGATCTGCAGTTAGGACGAAGTTGACAGTTGTGTGTGTTGTTGTGTTTGTTGTGGATTTTAAAATTGCTGTATCTTTGTATATTTATTCTGTTTATTTTCCTGTGTCTCCTCCGAGTGCTGTAAAAAAGGGGCTGGAGCCTCGTCAGAAGACAACTCGTCTTCTTTTGCCCCAGCCCCCCAGACCCTTTTTTGTGTCTGAAATAAAAGATACATACAAGATTCACAATATCAAGCCGCAACTGGGGGTATGGGACAGTTCCTTCCATAAAGTCCGTCGGGTTGAGGTTCTCCTTTGCCGCTTAAAGGGCAACTCCGCTCAATTCCGAAGATTTCGGGATAATGAGTGATTTCAAATTAAAAAAGCCCTAGAAAAAGACACTATGTCGTTTGCTTCGCGAAAAATGGGATATATATTTTTAAATCTAATTTTAAACACGAGCGGAAATCGAAACCGAAACTTCGGCTCCGTCCGGTAACATTGGCCTCGGGCCGCCAAGTACATGGCCATCACGTGGTACGAGATGTCACGTGATCCTCGTCCCAACGACGGGTGGGATGGGGGCGGGCGTGCGGCAGGCGTGAGTGTCGTCTGCACCGCACTCTTCGCCACGTTTTGGTGTCTACGGCATTCGACGACGTCTGCACAACTGCGGCATAAGTCTGCGACTCTGCGCACGTGGTGTCCATAGTGTGGACGAAACTCCGAGAGGTAATAATCACAAACGGTGAGACGACGACGGTGGTTGTGACGCGGAAGACGGCGGTAACGGCGGGACCACGGTGGGCGGTTGGTCTGCTCCCAAGAAGCGCGCTGCACAGGCGCGTACGCCAATCACGTGGACACCGCTGAGCGCCGAGAGGCAACGATGCTGACGTCATGCGCTACGCTCGATCGGAGGAGTAAAAAGAAGCAAAAGGGGGCCATGATGATGACGTTTATCTCAATGTTGGATCGAGCGGTTGGAGCGCGTTTTTGCCAACCGCTTCGGGACCGATTTCTCCCAACCGCTTTCACAAACCGCAAAGCGGTAACCAATCACAACGCGACGCTGACGTGACATCAGTGAGTTTCGAAACAAGATGGCACCTGTCGGTGGTGAGGCGTCCAAGGCGGTGTAGTCCTAGCGCTGTAGTCTTAGCTTTCGACAAATGAACGGAGAAACTTGATGTTCACGTCCGTCACTTGAATCCGCCGCGAAAAGAATTGACTCGTAATTTTAACGGGCTTCGCACCGGTGATTTGGTTCGGGTAAGAGTTTGTTTATTATTCCTGGTGCCACAGCCCAAACTCGTTGCCTTGTTAATCTCTGGCTGTAGAACGTCGGAACCCGCCCCTGATCGACCAAATTGTCAGCTTTTTTACCCACTAGGATAGTCGCGTGAACTATAGAAAGCTTTCGACACCGTGCATGACCACCACGAAGGCCGACAGAGACGTCGTGAGCTTGATTGCGTAGCCAACGCACTACCGCGGAGGGGGCAGGGTACCTGCGCTAGCTCGACCTGTAACGTTTACTACTAATAAAATAAATAAATGGAACCTACTCAAGGCATAAAGTGTACGTACCAGACAATTCAGAGGTAATCCATACGGCGTTTATTTGAGCTTAATGTCAAACAAACAGTAGACTCGATCGACGAGCGAGTGACGAGAGGAGAGTCCACCACCAACGAAGTCACGACCGGCTAGCACCGAACACATTCCCCCGTACCACGGTCCACTCCACCGCTCACAACTTTGAAAATGATAAAAGCGAACAACGAGGTGGGAAAACTGTCCCTCCATCCCGAAAACAAGGTCAGCTATTCATGCGGGAAGGGTCCACTTCGAAGAAAAAGTCGGGGGCATCCTGTTCTGAGTCAGCAAGGCGCGCCTAGCTGGGCTTTGCGTGTGGGCGAAGTCGAGGGAATCACAGGCCAGTTTGGCGGGTCCATGCTTCTTCTTTCGCTGCCTGAACTTGTGATGCGCGCGAACATCCCGGAGAAAAATATTCCGAGTGCCAAAATAGTAAAACTTTGGATTTGGATCTTGAATTAAAGTGGATTTTGGATTGTAAAACAGGGTTGCCAAACGCAAGTCTCAAAAGATCACGCGTGATCGCCGAGAAACCGCAAAACGCCTCTCGGTGTGTCTGAACGGGGTCGCTCGCCAACCGCATCCGCGACCGCTTCGCGAACGCGGATCCGCTTCCAGTGTGAATGCGCCATAAGAGTGTGTCATACCCGTTTGACTCATTTGCACCTGCTCTGTGGTGAGGATGTTAAACTTTGCGACAAGTGTGGGAAAGATATGACTGTTTTGCACATCCTGTGGCATTGCAAAGCTTTAAACCAAGAGCGCCGAAAATGTTTTCCAGATCTTTTTTGAGATCACCTCCCCTTTCATCCATATTTTCTGCTTGGCGATCAACCATTGGTACCATTCGATCGAGTTTTAAATTTCCTTCATAACACTGGCCTTTTACACCAGCTGTAACGTGCAGTTCTTTTAGATTACACCTCTAAGCCCTTTGGGAAAACCCCTGTTTGGCGCAATATGGCCTAAGTTTCTCTTGCGCCATAAAACCCCAAATCATCAGCGGTCGCGACGACACACGGACGTTTATTTTTCTACGTGCGCTTCTCACGCGTCCCGACTTCAAGCAGCAAGAACGAAGTAAAAAGTACTTGAAACAGACCAGGACTAACAAGAACGCTGGATCCACCAACACTCGGGAAAAGCTCCAACGGCCACGATTCCACCGAACGCGACCAAGCGAGCGGGGCAGTTAGGCTTAGCAGGCACTCCGCGACTCGGCGACCATCTGCCCACGACCGGCTGGCGTGCTGAATGGAATATGCCCGCGCAACCCTTGTGAACAATTCCCGTATTATACTTTGATCGCTGACCTCAATTTTAGATTAAAGGCCGACGACCAGACTCGATATTCTGCAAGGCAGAAGATCATCCTCACCATGGGGGAGGACGAAACGGGCAACGGTGGACAGTGTGGAAGGGGGGAAAGGAGGAAGCAAGGGAAAAGTGGAAAGCGCGAACTGGTCTTCGGTCTTTAAAGGGGCACTGACACCCCAAAGGTCGTATTCTTTTTTATTGTCTAAAACGATGCAAGTTGTAGTCATAGACACGCAAAAAAAACCGCATCGCGAAAAAAAATATCCCCGCGCGCGCGCGCGCCTTTTTATTTTTGGCGTTTATATTTCCCGCGCTAACCTCCTTGCTTCTTTTGATCGGTGACGTCAAAAATCAGGAAATTTAGAAGCTTTGTAGGCGACATTTCTATAACATTTAGTAACGGCAATCGTAAAACATGTTTTTTAACGCAATAACGAACGCACTACGGCCTTTCTTTTTGAAATACCAAAAATCAGATTTCGGTGTGATGTCGCTTCCTGAATTTGTGTTCTCCCTCGGAAACCTTGGCGGTGCTCGAGCAGAGGCTTATCGCCGAGTCGGGGAAGAAACCGGTTTTTCCCCGCGCCGGCTCCCTTCTATCCCGCCTGCTCACCTTCTCCTCTCTACGGGTCGCGGTAGCAACGGCGCTTTGCTTCACAGCGTGGTGCGGAGGTCCGAAAGAAAGTCGAGTCGCAGGAGACCGCAAAATTTGACTCACTGCGCTGGCGCGGATCGCGCGGGAACTTCAAATTCGGCATTTGGAAATTGTTTTTTTAATTCACAAATACTGAATTCCCTAATTTCGAATTTTGAGGGTAATGTCCCGGCATCATTTTCAATCGTTTCGGATAATAAAATAAATTACGATTTTGATGTGTCAGTGCCCCTTTAAGAGGTCAATTTCTTCCTCTTGTTATCTCCTTGTTTCCCGAGGCATCGGTGACTCTCGCCGGTGAAAAAGCAGTGAATCTCCGGCAGACGCAGGAAAGGTAAAGCAGCCATCGCTTTGACTAGCAGACGTAAAGCAGACGACGTTAACTGCGCCAACCTGCCGACGCCGTTAAATAATGAGGGGTCTCGCCGCACACGAAAGGAGAGAAAAAATATTTGGGAGGGAACTTGCGGACACTAACACGCCTCTCGGTTCTTAGCAAACAAACCTCGGCGCCTTGGGACACCACGCCAGTGAGTCCTTTGACTTCCCTCCTTGATGCGCGTCTGCTAGTTGTTAGAGAAAAACAACGTACCGCTCGAGTTATTTCGTCTGCCCTCTCTGAAAGGCGAAGTCGAGCTCGCTCGTATAGACCTGCACTTCCGAAAGTCGCAGGAAAGGTAAGACAGACGCAAACGACGTTGCGAGCAGACGACGTTGCAAAGGAGCAGACGATCCGCTCAATAGGGGGTCGCGATCAGTCAATCAGGGCTCGGCGTTCTGACGTCACCGCGACTTCCTTTCTCATGCGCAGAAGACGAAAATGAGCCCACTTGCGAGGCGTATAGCTATGTTCTTAAAGTTTACCCATGAAGGCTTTGCAATCCCTCCTTCTTTGTCAACCTTTCTGGTTTTCCATAGACTGTAAAGCCCTAGAACGACAAGCGTGTCGAGCACATTATCTAGTTGCTCTAAAAAATGTGAATAGCGAAGAAGTTTCTCTTCCACCTCGAAATCTTTCTTCAATGTTCTTTTGAAAACATCCCAAAAGAAAAACGCATCTACACAAATTACAAAAGCATGTGTAATTATCTCGGTAGTCTTGCAGAGCCCCAGTCCATGGACCATTCTTCCTCAATGCCTCTGGACTCAAGCCACTCCTTCACCGGCACAGTTCGCGAATGGAAGCGAAATAATTTTTTTTTTTTTTTTGCATTTTGGCGGAATCGGCATTCTCGTAATTTTTTCATTTGGTCCATATTACAGTTTTGTGGAGGATCAAACGGGCTTAGTCGGTATAACGGTTCAGGGAACAACGTTCTTAATAGCTGCTTTACTAGACTTATTTTAGAGCAATACTCTAGAAAAGCCTGATCAAATCTATCTTTTAGGTAATCTAAGGTGTCTGCTACTTCCTTATAAAAACCCCGCAACTTTCCGATATTATGCGAGACCTCCAATCGGTTCTTAGGTTCAATATAGTTTGTCAAAAATAATTTCTTACAAATTTTAAGGAATGGGTGTTGTGGTATGAGCTAATTGCAATTAATTGCCTCACAAAAATATGACCTTGGCTAAGACCACCGTCTTCTATAAAACGAAATAAATCAGATCTTCTCATCGGTTCATGGGAAGACCTCCAAATAAATGTGACAAATATCCTATTGAACATATTGTCTGTCGTCCTTGAACAGTGTAGGATCTGGAGGAGGTACGTCAGTTTTGACGAGAAAAAGATGGTGCAAACGGCAGCTCGACCAAAGACTGAAAAGTACCCCATGTTCCACATACGCGCAGCCGATTTAACACTCATTCCGACGCTGTCCCACATAGACTTCGCGTTGTCCGTAGCACTTAAAGGCACCCTTAAAAGTTGCAATTTGCTTGTTGACCATGCAATGTCTACAAATTTAGATGGCATTGTCCCCCACTCCCCACACCAGGAGCCACAACTTTTGTCATTGTTAGTCTGAAACACATGAAATTGCATTTAGTATGCTAGGTTTATCGGAGCACACCAACACCAGATCGTCTGCATATGTGAAAATTTTCCCCTCGCAACCGCGGAGAGGACACCTTGAACTATGTGGTTGTTTATGATGTTTCTGCAGAGTAGTTCCAAATACAAGTCGAAGAGTAAGGGTGAGAAGGGGCAACCCTGACGCACCAAGCGTTGAGCCTGAATGGTCTTTGAGAGAGATCCGTTCATAAGCACCTTAGTCGTAATATCGTTGTAACAAAGTCCCACGCCTTTCTCAACTATTTCGCCTACTTTTATATATTTCAGAAGAGTAAAAAGGAAATAATGTTCCACCCTGTCGAAGGCTTTTGAAAGATCAATTTGCAATATTGCAGCTGTTTCACAAGTTCTTTCGCATATTTCTAATATAGGCCATAGAATGTGAAGGTTTGTCTGGATATTTCTTCCTTTTACGGAGCAAGTTTGGTGGTCTCTTACAACCGAGGATATCACACATTTCAGTCGAGCAGCGAGCAGGCGGGCGAATATTTTATAATCGCAATTTAGAAGGCTAATCGGTGTGTAGCCGCCAACCTGCTGTAGCTTGTCTGGATCTTTCGACTTCGGAATAAGTATTGTGTGAGCTTTTCGGAACGATGGTGGTAAGACCCCTTTTTCATATGATTCGTTGAATACACGAAGTACTGGTGCAAGTTATTTTTTCCATTTCTTAAAGAAACTTGCCGGCTGGCCATCTGGACCGGGAGTCTTTCGACTTTTTATCTCAACGATGTTAGTTTCAATTTCTTCAACCGTCAGGGCCCCGTTTAGGCTCATGCATGGTCACATCGCTATGCAGGGTCGGTACTGCAGATATTATTTCATCTTGTCTTGGGTGTGTAGGACTGGACTGTTGTGAAAAAAGGTATTCGTAGTGAGATACAAAAGCGTCTTTGATATCCCTTTCATCAGTCAGGAGCGTCCCATTTTATTGTAGGAGGGAGACTAATTTCTTTTTGGCATACTCCCTTTTCGCGTGTAGATATTGTTTCGTTAGTTGTTCTGCTTCAATTACTTGCAGGGTTAGTTTTCTTGCAGCAGCACCTTCATAACGTCTCGTGTCATGATCTTGTAGTTATTTTTTTATGTTTTTAATTTCTTTTTTGTATGGCCCGGGATGGAGGCACTCAAGTTGGAGTAAGTATAGCATGTCACTACTCAGGCGTCTTTTTTCAGCTTTCTCGTAAAATCTTGTGACTGAGGAAATTTCGATGCCAATTTTTCTTATTCCAAGTTTAAATGACTCCCATTTCTGGCAGCACACATCTTGCGTCAGTGTGAGTTCGTCTATCATATGGTTTTACCCTTTCTTTAATTGAAGTCCTCATTATCAAGCAACCTTTCATTCATTTTCCCGAGTGACCATAACTTTGACTTATGTTTTTTATTTTTTTTTTTTTTTTAGTCTACGTTTACCACGGGATACGACGGTCGGAGGCGAGGGTTTTCAACGCTCTCCGATGCTATGAAAACCCTCGCCCCCCAAGGTCATTCCGGAAGTCCGCACGTCGGTTCGGAAGGTTTCGTCGTACATGTGTTTCGCGCTTTACTGATCCTGAAACACAGATTCGACCTAAGCGTGCGTGGGATGACCCTTGGAAGTGCGTGTATTTAAGTGAGCTATCTATTGTCGATGAATGAAACATGTCACAATCGCAAATAGTAGCCTTTTAGAATATCTGTACTGTGGTCTTCAATTTTCCTAGTTGTTCTGTCTCTAACATTCAAGACACAGTTAAAATCACTTAGTACAATTACGGTAAGCCTAGTGTCAGCATGAATTCTCACTTTAGTAAATAATAATTCTCTCTGCTTCACATCATTGTAGGCATACACTACAATGATGCGCCGAGGAAGGTTGTAAATAAGTACGTTATCGTCTAAAAGTCTACCGGCACCTGCACTTTCAAGTACGCTGCACATCCTGTACTGCAGATCTTTTTTAAACAAAATAGCACAACCGGCCGAATAATCAATTGCTCGACAGTGGAATATAACATAGCAATTCATGCGCACACTATTAGCCGAAAACAAAGAATTGTTCTCTGAAACTTTAGTTTCTTGCAGGGTTACTATATTACAGTTATAGGTCTCTAGAAGGCCAAAAAGTTGGTACTGTTTTTTGGTTGGATTGATTCCTCGGACACTGAGGGTAGAAATACTAAATGGGCTTGCCTGGGCGGTGCCACCAATTACTATAGTCTTGTTTAGAGTTAGTTTCCGGCCGGGCTAGACTTGTTTTCGCTCGATCTTTAAATTTAGGCTTTCCTCTTTGTTCTTGTAGGTCCAAGCTTGTCTGCGGCTCTTGTGTTACTGACAAGTCAACTACGGGTGTTCCAGGCTCGGCAATAGTATGTCGTTCAGTCGCCGTCAGTTTGGGTTTTTTTTTTTTTGCATACCCAGTCATCTTTCATCTCAGTCTCTGTGGTTTTTGGTGGTTGTATCGGTTACTTTCTGGAGTCCTTACTCTTCTTAGGTGGGACGTCGTCGTCGAGGCTTGCTTGTAACCCTTGCCCCGGGCATGCCTCCTTATCGACGTTGAGAGCCTGTTCTGCAGATAGTTGTACTGAAACCTCAGCATTGGACATAGTAACCTCCCTGTGTGTGTCAGAATGGTCCTGAGGGGAGCAATCATCGTTGTTGCCCATCTCCTTTACGTCCATGATGTGTTCGTTGTCGTCAGCTTCCGGCGATGACTTTCCTAGAAGCTTCGATGCACACATAACCACGCCTTCCTCGCTCTCGTGCCCATGACGCCAGCAGTTATGGCATTGTGGGGTGCGACACTGTCTGCGAATATGACCGATGGATTTACATCGTAGACAGAGAGGAGGGCGTCCAGGGATGACCACCAGCGTGTTCATCCCAAAGGTGGTCAGAGTATGCGGTACCTTGTCCACCGTGAGGTGTTCTTTTAGGACCAGTGTCACCAGACGTGCCAGCATTTCTGTTTCTTCAAGGTCTGAAAACCGCGACCTCTCTCTTTTGATGTCTTTGACCGTGCCAAACGACTCAAGGACTTTCTTGATTTCGCTGTCTGGCAGAGGAATTGGAAGCCATAGAAGCTTCAGCTTTATTTCTTTCTTGCAGTGGTCAATAATAAGGCATCTTTTTTGTTTCACGAGTAGCTCCTCACATGCCTTGATCTTGACTTTGGCTGCTCCATTTGCAAAGACTGCAATCCAGACGTGGCTCATTTGGTGTGGGCCCAAGCCTATTAGGTCTTTCCGATCAATGATCGAAAAATGCATATCCTTGAAGTCTGTTGCTTAATTTGTACGGACGTCCTGTCATATCAGCATGAAGAAATAAAGAATTGGTGACAAACATACCTGAAGGTAGACGAGGAAGAATGATCCTGTACTCCTGGGAGCTTTCCGTTGCCCATTGAAAAACCCGGCCACCAAGTGCCGTCGAACTGCTCTCATTGGAGCTCGACTTGCTTCGCTCACGAAGAGCCACGTAGCGAGTGTTCCGGTACCCGGGACGAACCCGGGTTTCTAGAATTAATTTTGACTGAGGACAAGGCAAAAAGTCCGCCTCACTTTCTAACACTTCGTCGTCTTCCTGAGCTACTGAGGAACTCGCTCCTCAGTAATAATTCAGCCGGTAAATTGCAAGTTGGAAAGTTTGCTGCCGATTTTCCTCCAGCAAAAGCACTCCCGGGTCGAAGTCGGGAAGCACCACGCATTGGCGACGTTCGCGCCTAGTAAAGAAATCGTACGCGTGCATATTCAACTCGAAGTAGACACGTCGTGCTTGACGTTTGCGCGAGCGATGTCTTTAGCCACGAGAAGGGAGCGACAGCTCGGCGACGTCTTCGTGCCAATCGGCCTGGTGGTCGGGCGTGTCGTACGGGATGAATACCAATTCTTTTGATCAGTCCCAGATTTCGCTCTTAAAGGCAGACAGAGTTCGCCGGTACCGCGAACGACAGTTCTGAAGTAGAGGTCGTCCGCTGCCACCGCCGTCCCCACGAGTCCCACGATACGCGAAACGACGCACGCACAGAATGCTTCCGGTTCTCCGTGGAACTTTTTGTTTTTTTCAATCAACGTATGTGCAGCTTTTTAGAAGCCACAAAAAATAGGTTTCATATTTTTTTCTATTTTCAATATTGAGGGTGTGCCTTCAGGGACCAACGACTTTGATTAAAGTTGGTGGTCGCTTCGCTACCTTAGAAAACGGCCCGTGACCACGGAAAAGAGAGTGAGCGAGACTCGAACCGGCCAGTTCTTGATCGGCGGTTTTCGGGCGGAAAGAAACCGAATTTCGAGCCGCAAATTGTGTTCTGGGTAGTTGGGCTCTCATATGTCATGTACAACTAAAAACCTCGGCGAGCAGAAATCCCCTGTCAGTGTCTCTTTAAGTCACAACAGAAGCGCGAGCCCACAGTGGGCGAGCCGTCAGCTTCGCAGACCGGGCTCTGGCCCGTACCTGCACTGGTACGGGCCAGACCGCGGGCCATGGGCCGGCCCGGCCCGCAGACCGGGCTCTGGTTTCACGGCTACATACCTGAAGGGCCCGGACCGGGTACGGTCCTTGCATTCAAGTTTACAAGGCAGGCCAAAGCGAACCAAACCGGCCATTACTTTTTTTTTTTTTTTTTTGCGATATATTTTTTGAAGCGTCTTTGGGAAGTTGGGAGGGGAAAACAGTGGGGGATAAACAGATGCTGAAGCATGTGTGTGTGCGTGTAGGTTTTGTAGGTTTCGGTTTGTGTGCAGCGAATGCTCTTCCAGAGGACCAGCGGCGCTGCGTTCCTTTTCGCCCATTGACACGCGCACATCCGCGCCTCCACAATGCGCACCCTCGCCGGCGTAAACTATCGGTACGTACGAGTGCGTGCATCCCCAATATGGTTGAAGAGGTTCCACTCAGGGGTGCTTTTCCTGAACAATTTATCGCAGACCACTGCAAAAGACGGCGATATTGTTTTATATTCTTTTAGGTCGTACGCAGCGGTAGTGGGCAATTGTAGTGTAGCCGATTGATTAAGCAGAGTAAGCAGGGAACGCCGACATGGCAGTACCATTCTCATCGTCTTCTTCTTTCTTTATTCACCTCATCACTTCTTTATTCACATCAAGCACTACATTCCCCCTCTCTTCAAGGAAATGTACACATCAATATAAACAAACTAAAATAAGAAGTACTAAAATGAATGAACTAAATTTAGTCAGTTCTGAGTGCAATGATTATGGCACTGTGTGCCCAAATCTTTCTGGAGGCCTTCGCTCTCTGCTGCTCCGACGAAGGGGCTGCGTTTGCTGCGTTTGCGGTCCTTGCTGGTCAACGTCTGGTGCATTTGACATCAGCTGTTCTCCCGCCAAAGAGAAATTGTCTGGCTGGAGTGTATTATCGGCTTGGAACCACGAAGTCGCTGGTGACAGGCTGTTCTCTTCCTCGGAAGTAATCTGCGGCAGGACTTCCTGTGGAACTTTGGAAAGCTTACTGGCGTTCCAAACCTTGAAATCATCGAGCAGGAAGGCATTTTGTCCTCGGTGATCTAGGATTTTTCGCGATTTGAATATCATAAGTCACCTTTGGCGTGATGTCCTGGCAGTTTTACACGGACATAATCGCCTGGCTGAAGGGCAGGCTTGCGTGCGCCTGTCTTAAAGGGGTCGTGAAACGAAATTTTAGCGCCGATCTTGTTGCATAAATATGGGCTAGGGACAGGCACCACCTCGGAAATATAAATATTGCGCTGTAAAACACAGGAGAACTAATTTTAAACATAATTAAACGATTTCAAATTCTCATCTGGTGGATGGGGCAAGTTCTCGTGACATCACTTGTGGCATAATAGCAGTGCCGTTCTGCGGCAATACGGCGTGCCGGCAGAATTCGCCTAGGCCTGAAGGCGTTTGCAAAGCCTTGGCGGAGAAAGCCAAAGCGTATTTGGCCACAGTGAGCTCGTTCTCGTTGCGGCTCTTTGCACGAGACGACCCGAGCATGCTTCTGGCACGGCCGGTATTAGTTGCTGCGAGTCGCGAGCTGCGAGCCGACGTTAAAAAGGATATGTTTGAACTACGAGGGTGTCAGCAAGAGCCACGCAAATACCTGTTCACACTCGGAGCGGACACGCGCGTTTGATCGAAGTGCTGGATTCGCTCTGTTAGACCGCGTTTCGGTAAGCGCTTCTGGACCGATTTTTTACGATTGCAACTCGATACTGACATGACACTCGGCAAAGAAAGGTTAGACCGATATCGCGTAGCTCCCACAAACTGCTATAGCTCGACAGTGACGTAGCGTCGAGTCAGAATAAAAAAGTGTACATACCGAGTTGCGAAGGTAATCCGTATGGCGTTTATTTGAGCTCTATATCACACAAAACAAGGAGATAGAATCAATGAGAGTCCCTTTTCGACGACAGCGACAGCGGAAAACAAGGAGATCGAGATGACAAGGGGAAAATATTGACCTCTGAAATTTAGTTCAGGGATCAAACTACTCATCCGGTAAGGGTCCACAAGGGTCGCGCGGACATATTCCATTCAGCACGCCAGCCGGTCATGGACAGACGGTCTTGGCCAAGGACCGCCGGAGCAACGGTGCGCCGATTCGATGTTGCTGCTAGGCGTACTATATTCTGCCGAGCTCGCTCGGTCGGCAGAACCGTGGCCGTTGTAGCTCTTCTCGTGTGTTTGTGGATCCTGCGTTCTTGATCGTCGTGGTCTGTTTTAAGTACTCCTTCCTTTTTTCTTGCTGGTTGAAGTCGGGACGCACGAGAAGAGCACGTAGAAAAATAAATGTCCGTTGGTGGCCGATACCAAGTAACTGAGCGACGCTGTCGGCCTTGTTGATTTGATCGTAAAAAGTGCGTAAGACAGCTTCGGAGCTGTCGTAGGATTCTGTCGTAACCTGCGCAAAGGTTACGACAATTTCGTTTCGTGAGTACGGGTTTTCTCTCAAATTTGTCGTACGCACTTTTTTCGTCGTGAGTTCGCTTTGAGAATCCGGCCTCAGAGCTGGTTTTGTCAGTGCTGCCGTGGTTGTCGACCTGCCGTGGTGCAGCGTGCGTGCAGCCCTTGCACATCTCAAACGGCCACGTTGTCACAGGTTGGATGGATGGATGAATACGGCTGAGCCCTTTGGATCGGGCGGTAGCTTACACCACCTAGCCATTTTGTTTTACCATTTAAGCTTAGAACATTTAAATGTGAAATCTATATTCACTTGGTGGCGCGTCGTAAATCGTCGACGCGCCACCAAGTGGCAACGCTCGTAACCACAACATTCACGCCGTAGCCTTTCCCGTCTGGCACAAGTGACGTCACGAATGCGCCCAATATCCCAAGACGCATCGCGCTCTCCGATGGCCGATTTTTGAGCGCGCGCCCAATCGGGCCCATTAGGGTGAAAAATATAGCCATCCGGTCAAAATACAAACGCGCGATTATGATTTATGAATATCATTGATCATATTGAACCTATTTCTGACAATAATAGGTGTATTTCAAGTTTCGCTTCAGTATCCCTTAAAGTCCACGCACTTTTGTGAGGCGCGCTGATTTTTCTTGACTCGTTCTCTCAGCTCACTCATTGCTGCTGTCGGATCAGTGGAGAAGTTTTCCGATGGCCATCCAACAATATTCTGCTTCGCTCGGGGGTGTCTGTTGTGCAAAAAATATACAGGTGATACGCCAGTGGTTGAGTGAGGCGTTGCACGGTACATTCCGATGTATTCAGTTAGCGCTTCCTCAAGGTTTCGTTGCTCAAGTAGTGCCAGCTGGATAAATCCTTTCCTAACTCGGTTGAACCTCTCGATTAGGCCGTTTGCCTGCGGGTAGTATACGGATGAAAAACTGTGACGAATGCCACGTTCCCGTAAGAAATCCTCAAAATCTGCCGATGTAAATTGGCTTCCGTGATCGGAGACGATCTCAGTCGGCTACCCTTCCCGACTGAAGAGAGTCAACAGGAATGTCGTCACTGTGTCAGACGTCACAGTACTGGCAAAAGAACTTTCAGGCCAGCGGCTGAAATAATCCATGACGGTTATAACGAGTCGATGTCGCTGTGCTGTCCTCTCGATTAGCCCAACAATGCCAATACCAATCTTCTCCCAGGGATGCGCGGAAAGTGGTATGGGATGCAGAGGAGCCGGAGATGTCTTTGCAGAGTTGTCTGCTGTCTGGCAAATCAGACAACCACGAACAGCGTGTTCCACTTCGGCCATCCATGGCTGGCCACCAATACCACTCTCTCAACCTTTGTTTTAATCGTACTATTCTCGAGTGTGAGTCGTGACCCAGGGCGATGACCTTGGTAGTCAACGTAGATGGGACGACAACCCGTTCTCCACGTAGAAGTAAGCCATCCCCCTCTGAAAGCTCACATTGCACTTGGTAGTATGGTAAAAATTCCCTACCTAGTTTACCTTTCGATGGCCATGCTGTAGAAAGAAAATGCTTAAATTTTTTAATCACCACATATGCAGATGTTGCAATCTGGATGTCCTTCTTGGAGATAGGATGTTGAGTTACGGCCGAAATAACTTCCCTCATCCAGATTATCAAGTGATGTGGCAGGTAATGGTAGTCGGGAAAGAGCATCTACGACGACGTTGTCCTCACCCTTCTTGTAGCACACAACAAAGTTATAGTTCAGTAGACGTGCGGTCTATCGAGCAATTCTGAGTGAACGGTAACCCGTGCCTTGAGAACTCAACAAGGTGGTAAATGCTTGATGGCCCGTGTAGAGGGTCAATGGTCGTCCCCAAAGGTACACATGCCAATGTTCTAGAACCCAAACAGATGCGAGGGCTTCTCGTTCTCCAACAGAGTATTTGCGTTCTGCTGGTGAAAGTGTTCGTAAAGCAAATGCAACAGTTCGAAGGTTGGATCCGCCAGCTTGCTGGAGGACAGCACCAATTCCGTATCCAGATGCGTCTGTAGTAACAAGTACTGGCAATTCTGGATTGAACATGGAGAGTGCTTTGCAGCTGGAGATCAGCACTTTAACCCTCTCGAAGCACAGCTGTGCTTCCTTTGTCCACACGAATGCCTTCTCACCAAGCAGTAGATCTCTCAGCGGTTCAACTTCGTCCGCGCAATTACGAAGAAATCTTGAGTAGTATCCTGCAAGTCCTAAAAAGGAGCGCAGGGAATGAAGATCCGTTGGCATAGGCGCGTCCTGTATAGCTTTGACGTTCGCTTGCAGAGGAATTATACCTTCTTGAGCGACAGTATGCCCAACGAACGTCAAGTTCGGGACTCCAAAGACACATTTGTCATCGAGTTTTAGGCCAGTTTCAGAGATTCGCTGCAAAACCTTCAGCAGGTTCTTTGCGTGGTCATCTGTGCCAGATTCGAAGATGATGATGTCGTCGAGATAGCGAAGGACACCACTACATCCGTGAAATATGTCAGACATCATCTTCTGGAACGCTGAGGGTGCAGATGCCAGGCCAAAGCATAGTCATTTGAAGCGGTTATGACCTTGATGCGTGATAAATGCAGTGAGGTCACGGCTTTCCGGTGCAAGAAGGACTTGACGGTAAGCTGCTGTTAGGTTCAGTTTTGAGGATACCTTGGCCCCATTCAAAGCATTCAGCAGCTCTTCCGTGTTTGGTAGTGGAAAGCAATCTACAACGATTGCTTTGTTTGGAGCACGGAGATCCACGCAGAGCCGTAACTTCCCATATATTTTTTTTTTTCTGACAACGACAATGGGCGATACCCATTCAGATGCGCTGATCGGTTCGATAATGTTCATTTCTAGTAAGCGCTGAAACTCTTTCGATACTTCATCCCGAACAGTAAGTGGTAATCGACGGAGTTTTACAGCAACAGGTGGGACTTCTTTCTTCACCTTGACCTGATGTTCGTATACCCTAGCTTGCCAGACCTATTCCTGGGGTGAACAGGTGGGCATATGTAGAGTCCACGATGTAAGTCAAGTCGGTTGAAACTGGAGCCGACGTTTCCATACTGTAGAGTTGATCCTTCAATGCGGAGAGGCAAAGCAGATAGTCTATCCATTCCCATATCAGTGTTGTCCCTTGTGCCACGACGCAAAGCACAAGTGGTGCTAAGGAACCCTTGTACGTGACAGTTGCCACATAACATCCAAGTAATGGGATGCGCTGCCTTGAGTAGTTCTGTAGTTGCACTGCAGCTGGTTGAAGTGGGTGCTTGGTAGAAAATTTCTTCTGGTAGGTTTCATGTGAAATAATAGAAACCGCAGAATCAGTGTCCAGAAGGAACTTGATATTTTGGTCTTCCACTTGCATTGTCACATAAATTCCGGAGTTGCAAACTTCTGCAACTTCCAAGACTTTTGTGACAGGATCGGTTTCTTTTCGTGTCTCACACAAACTCGAGTTTTCGTTGTTACTGGTGGTGTGAGAGCTAACCACCTCCCTCGCTGACGCCATACTCCGACAAACAGAGCTTAGATGTCCTTGCTTTTTGCATTTTGCGCAAGTCTTGTTTTTTGCTGGATAAGTAGCAGCATTTGCTAGATGATCTGCTGAGCCGCAGTGATAGCATGTTTTTTTGTTGACGGGCTGAGGAGTCAACTCCTTGTTGATATTTTTGCTTGGAGTTCTTTCCTCTGACTTTTCGTAGCTTTCAGACAACCGCAGGAGAGTCCGCTATGGCTTGCACTTCCTTCTTGAACTGCTCCACGCTGCGTGCCAATTTCAAAGCCTTTTCAAGGGTAAGTGCAGAGCCTTCCAGAAGGAGTCGTTCCCGGACGTGGGTCATGGAAGCTCCTTCTACCAGTTGGTCTCGTATTGTCTCGTCCGGTGACGAGCCAAAATTGCAAGTTTGTGCAAGTCCTCGTACTGCAATGAGGAATTCATCAATTGCTTCGCCTCGAGCTTGAGTACGTTCGCGAAACTTGCGGCGTTCTGTAATTACGTTGTACGTCCCTGCGCAGCGTGCCTCCAGAGTCGCAAGAGCATCTTGATAGACGTTAAGAGTAGAGGTGTAGGAGCTGGATTGAGAGCAACCAGTACAGACAGCGGTAGGATTCGAACTGCTTTTTATGTACCCGCGACGCGCGAGCCCCGCCTCTTCTTCATTTTCTTTTGTAGACCGCCTTGTGCTGACCGTGAGGGTCGCTATAGGGCTCCCCCCTGTAGAGCGATAGGTACCGGAGGAGCCCAAGTGACGCGCTGGGGTCTAGGTGTAGACGCCGAAGGTGGCGATGGGGTGGGGATGGCAGAGGCGGGCGTAGGCAGGGCATTGTCCAGGTAGGCCGGTTTGACGCGGTCTGTAGCCGCAACGTCATGATGACCGTTGATGTCGAGAGTGTAGGTCTTGACCTGGCGATCGAGCACTCTGAAAGGTCCATCGTAAGCTGGTGTAAGAGGTCGACGAGTACGATCGCGCCGTAAGAAGACGTGGGTGCACGGCTCAAGGTCTTGGCTCATGAAAATGTGTTGAGGACTCCTCTGAGCGGGAAGAACTGGTCGCAGCTCACGAATGGTTTGTCGAAGGTCTGCGACATAGCTGCTTGGTTCGTGCTGAGAGTCGGGAGAGATTGGAGAGAAAAAGTCTCCAGGGAGGCGCAATGGGGAACCATATACAAGCTCAGCTGTCGTACAGCCGAGGTCGGCCTTGAGCGCCGAGCGAAGGCCCAGGAGGACGAGGGGGAGGTGGTCGGCCCAACGTTCGCGCGGCTCGTAGGTGGCGAGGGCTGCCTTCAACTGCCTGTGGAGTCATTCCACCATGCCATTAGCTGATGGATGATAGGCGGTGGTGTGAATGTGTCGGACGCCCAGGATGGAGACAAAAGCCGCGAAAAGGGCGGACTGGAACTGTCGTCCTCTGTCGGTAGTTACGACTGTAGGACAGCCGAAACGGGACACCCAGCCGTCGAGGAAGGCTTTCGCGACTGTCTCTGCTGTCATGTCGGGGACAGGGATTGCCTCGGGCCACCGAGTGAACCGGTCCACGCAAGTCAGCAGATAACAGGCACCTCGGGATGAAAGAAGAGGTCCAACCAAGTCGAGGTGGACATGAGCGAACCTCGAGTCTGGTAGGCGATATGGTGAGATCGGGGTGACGGTGTGTGGGATGATCTTGACGCGCTGGCATTTAAGGCAATTTCGAGACCAGCGGCGGACATCCGCATTCATGTTCGGCCAAAAGAAGCGAGCGGTGATCAATTTTTGTGAAGCACGGATTCCCGGGTGGCTTTTGTTGTGCAAGTGGTCGAACAGAGTCCGACGAAACGTTGGTGGTACAAACGGGCGTGAAACGCCGGTTGACGTCTCGCAAGTGACGGTTGTTGGAGAGAGAGGTAGTGGAATGTCAGCGAACTTGAGAGATGCAGAAGAGTCACGAAGGCGTTGTAGCTCGGGGTCGTCGTCTTGAGCGGCTGCTAGCTCTTCAAAATCCACTGGATGTTGAACTGAAGTAATGTTTGCTACGCGAGAGAGTGCGTCAGCAGCAGTGTTTTCCTGGCCGCTGACATGTCGGAGATCGACGGTAAACTCTGAGATAAAGCAGAGGTGCCGGATCTCACGCGCGGTGTAGTCGGTGTGGTTTTGATGGAACACAAATGTCAGGGGCTTATGATCGGTCAGAACGTAAAAGTCCCGGCCCTCGATGAAGTGGCGAAAGTGTTTGATGGATAGATACACTGCTAGAAGTTCCCGTGCAAAGGTACTATACCTCTGTTCAGCGTCTTTGAGTTTGTGTGAAAAAAATCCGAGCGGCTGCCATCCAGAAACGTTCTGTTGAAGAACCGCGCCGACAGCTACGCTTGATGCGTCTGTCAGGCATCAGAGTGGCGCGACTACGGCAGGATGGGTGAGCATTGCGGCGTCAACAAGTGCCTGTTTCGCTAACGAAAAGGCAGACGCTGCACTTTCGCTCCAATTCAGAGACGCCGAGGCTTCCTTTTTGGTGGCGAGCAGGTCAGTTAGAGGTTTTAGTAACTCAGCACACTTCGGCAGGAACCGACGATGGAAGTTTACTAGGCCGAAGAATTGACGCAACTTTTTTAAAGATGTTGGTTGAGGAAAGTCACGAATGGCGGTGACTTTGGTTTCTAAAGGCTTGATGCCTTGTGGGGTGACGAGGTGGCCCAGGAATTCGATGTTGGCTACGCCGAAAAGACATTTGTTGGGGTTGATGACCAAACCGTAGTCGTCAAGCCGGGTGAAAAGGGCGCTCAGATGTTCCTCATGTTCTGTCTTTGATGCGCTGTCGACCAAAATATCGTCTAGGTAAGCGAATACGAAATCTAGGCCGCGCGTCACCTTGTTGATGGTGCGTTGAAAAGTCTGGGCGGCATTCCGCAAGCCAAATGGCACTCTCACATATTCAAAGAGGCCAAAAGGTGTAACGATGGCGGTCTTTGGGATGTCAGCAGGCTCCACCGGAATCTGGTGGTATGCCTTCCCCAAGTCGATCTTGGAGAAGATCTGGCATCCAGCCAGATTCCCGGTGAAGTCTTGTATGTGAGGCAGTGGGTATCTGTCAGGTTGAGTATTGGCGTTCAAGGCGCGATAATCACCACATGGTCTCCAGTCGCCTGCATCTTTCTTGCCCAGTTACTCGACGATGGACGAACGATTCCAAGTTCGAGCATGTGCTCGAACTCGCGACGAGCGATGGCCAGGCGTTCTCCAGACAGTCGACGAGGACGAGCCAAAACGGGAGGGCCAGAGGTAGCGATGTGGTGAGTGATGGTGTGTTTCACCGGCGACTCTCTTGTGTGCGGTCTCGTGATGTTTGGGAAATTCGCAAGAATTTTCTCGTAGTCTGACGACGGCGAAAACGCGCGAATGGCTGTCGTCGTGGTGGTTGAGAGCACGCCATTCACAGAGAAGTGTGTGGTCAAGTCAACGATGCGCCGTGAATGAATGTCTACGGCAAGGTTGTAAAAGCTGAGAAAGTCAGCGCCCAGGATAGCTTGCTTGATATCGGCGACAATGAATAGCCACCGAAATGTGCGGCGCAGTCCGATGTTGAGTGTGACGGACCGCTGACCGTAGGTGGCAATAGGTGAGTTGTTGATCGCCTGGAGCGGGGAGGTCTTTTGCTTACGTTGTCGGTCCAAAGAAGAGGCCGGTAGTACGCTAACCTCGGCTCCGGTGTCGATAAGAAAGCGATGGCCAGCTACCCTGTCTACGACGTAAAAGAGGCGGCTTTCCTGTTAACCGGTGCCGCTTGCCGCCGCCAGTGCCCGGTCATCTAGTTTCCCGCCCTAGAGCAAGGTGGGGTGCACTTGCGGGCAGCGTTTCCGAAGGTACGATGGTACCAGCACACACCCGATGTAGTGTCGTCCTCACCTGTGTTGGAGGAAGTGCGCTCCAGGGAACGGGAGCGAGAGCCCGAGCGTCGACGGGATCGAGCGGAACCGTGGTTGGCGATGCCGCGTCAAAGGTGCAAGGGTAGCAAGTTGACAGCTTAGAGCATCAATGCGGTCTTCGATACGAGAAAATCTTGAGTCTTCCGTTGTTGTTGGTGACAGAGGAGTAACGGTGCTGATGCTGGGGGACCTCGAATAGTCTGCGACTCGGTCAGCAAGCTCGGCAAGCTTCTCTAGTGATATGTCTTCCGCGGCCGCTAGCACCAGAACCATGTTCTGCGGAAGACGTTGGAGAAACAACTCACGCAGGAGATGGTTGTTGGAGTCCTGGTTTCGGTCTCCCAGCAGCTGGCGCATTCGGTGGAGGAGTTGCGATGGGCGTCTGTCACCAAGTTCCTCTGTGGTGAGAAGTTGTTGCAGCCTGCTGCGCTCCGATTCGGACTTCCGGTCAAGGATGGCTGCCTTCAAATGATCGAAGGGGTTGACCGGATCCGGTATGGAGAGAATGTCGGTCAGTTCCTCGGCTACTTCGGCTGGCAAGGAGGAGACGGTGTAAAGGTATCTCGTCTCTTGGCTGGTGATGTACCGGAGACGGAACTGTGCCTCTACTTGCATGAGCCATACTCGGGGATTTTTGGACCAAAAAGGCGGAAGCCGAATGTTCTGGATCGTTGCCGTAAGGAGGGCGTCGCTGTGAGGAACGTTTGATGGGCCGGCGTGAGCCATGGAAACAGCAGCAGGGTGGAAGGCGTGAGTCCGATACCGGGTCAGCAAATCTGTAGGAGCTGGATTGAGAGCAACCAGTACAGACAGCGGTAGGATTCGAACTGCTTTTTATGTACCCGCGACGCGCGAGCCCCGCCTCTTCTTCATTTTCTTTTGTAGGCCGCCTTGTGCTGACCGTGAGGGTCGCTATAGAGGTAACACTTGACGTGGACGCCGTTGCAGTAGGCAGTGTAGTAAGGGAAGCGGCAGAGACGTGAGGCAACGTGAAAAAGACTCGCTGACCTTCTGTACCTAAGGCATGTAGCAGCAGCGCCTTTTTTCGTTTCGGCGTAAGAGAAGCTTCGTCGATGCAGTCAAGGTAATTTTCAAACATGCGCCGCCATTGGTCCCATGGGACCGCAGGGGCCCTATGTTGCACGTTTTGGACTCCCACGGCGGCTCCGGAGAAGGAAGTGACGTCAACAACGCAGCAAATGCAGATTGGATGTTGACTGATCTCTCATCAGTCAACATCCAATCTGCATTTGCTGCGTTGTTGACGTCACTTCCTTCTCCATGGTCGCCGTGGGAGTCCAAAACGTGCAACATAGGGCCCCATGTCTCCCAGGCCGTTCAAGAAACGAAGGAAGCGGCGGCAGCGTTGCCTGACTCATTCTGAGCTTCGCATGGCAGACGCTGCGACGTCAATGAAGATGAAAGCCACTTTACCTCATCGCCAATGTAGTGTAGCCGATTGAGTAAGCAGGGAACGCCGACATGGCAGTACCATTCTCATCGTCTTCTTCTTTCTTTATTCACCTCATCACTTCTTCTTTCTTCACATCAAACACTACAGCAATTTAGAACTTTGTCTGTGTTTCGTCCAAACCCGTAGCCTCTTTTCTCGTTCTTTTCAACTGTGACACATGGTTTTGTTTACTGCGACTTGTGATTTTGTCATTTTTGTTTTTTTCGTTCTTTCCGCGCGGGTTCGGTCGCAAAAAAAAAACGATGGGGTAATATTTTTTTTTTTAACAAGCTGCCTAGGCTTGCAGATTAAACCGACTAATAATATCAGCAAAAAATATACAGGTTTGGAATTTGTATATATATAAAGCAGATTGAAAGTGAACAACGATGATAACGAGAAAGCTTTATTTGCTGCAATTCTTCAGCGAAACAAAATAAGAATATCATCGAGTTTCTATAAGAATTCACAGGAAACAGCTCGTTCCCGCCAGATTGTTTTCTCAGCTTCGTTTACTTAGTGCCATTGTTGCCACGGCTTCTGAGGCCGGTTCCAGGCAAAATATTAATGGCCGCAGCCGCACCAAAAGCAAAAAGCCAGAAAAACAAATATATATATGGGTGTTTTCATCTCAAATCGGGCAGGCTAAAAGGGTCTAATTTTTAATTTTCACGAAAAAAAATATATGTATTGGGGGCATTTCTCAAATGAAGGAGGGCGCAAACTGCATGTTCCCCAGATTTTTGTTCCCGAGTTACGAAGTGTAGAAGCCGCAGTGGCAGAAACTAGTGTTTTTGCCTGCCGTCGCAGGTCGTGTGTTTGACACCTTCTGCTGGTGCTAGTGTTTTCTCTACACCCTTCTAACTTTTTCCCCTCATTTAATAGGTATTATAAAGATACCTTGACGTATCCAAATATTTTTTAGGAATTTGATTGTTTTCTAAAATACATGTAAAACTCGTAACTCCGGTCGCTTTTTGGTCAACTTTGACAAGTCATTACTCTCTCTCTACTTAAGGTAAATTTTCTTTCCTTGGTTTTACAGAAAGCCCAAAGCAAGCCCATTATAGATATAATAATATCAATATGATCTGTCGACTAGCCGCTCCGCTACCTTCACGTAAACGTTGTAAGAAATAACAAATGTGAAAAGTTTAAGATCGATTTTCTCAAAAACCCCATTTTTGTACATTTTCATTTTTTAAATTCATTTAGACATATTAGTCGACTACAAGAGAAAACAGCCTAGAAATGTAATATTTTGGTTGTATGTCCTCTATTTGAGCCGCAATCACGTGAAATGTGTGAACATTTGTTATTTTTCACAACGTTTACGTGAAGGTAGCGGAGCGGCTAGTCGACAGATCATAATAATATTATTATATCTATAATGGGCTTTCTTTGGGCTTTCTGTAAAGCCAAAGAAAAAAAATTTACCTCAAGTACAGAGAGAGTAATGACCTGTCAAAGTTGACCAAAAAGCGACCGGGGTTACGAGTTTTACATGTATTTTAGAAGCTGACCGCCGAAGAACTAGGCGACCGCAAGCCGTCCCAACTTCTTCGCCGCATGCAGCAGCTACTAGGAGATAGAGCCGACAACCTGGATAATTAACTCATCCGCGAGCTCTTTCTCCAAAGTCTTCCCAATAACGTGCGCATGATACTTACAACATCCGACACAACGCCCTTGGCAGCGCTAGCACGGATGGCGGACAAGATCATGGAGGTTGGTTCCCCAGCTCTTTACGCCTCCGAACAAGTGCTTCCCATGCAGCAACTTCCACCTCTCCCCACCGACATGAAGCTTTTTGAGATCATCCATCGTCTCTCATCAAAAGTCGACCAACTATCGGTGCAGGTTGCCGAACTACGAGCGTCGACCACCTTTCGTCCTCGGTCTCGCTCCTCCAGTTTCCACCGAACCACTGGACGCAGAAGCTCTCCAAACCCAACACACCGCATCTATTGGTACCACCATAAGTTCGGTGATGAAGCAAACAACTGCTCGCCACCCTGCTCTATGGGAAACGCGAGAACACCACATTAAAGACGGTCAATGTGGTGATCCCAGAAAAGAGCCGTCTTTTCTTCATCACTGACAAGACCACCAAAATTCGATAACTCGTGGAAACAGGCGCGGAAATCTGCGTTTATCCTTCAACCCCGGAGGACCGCCGACACCGACAGCCTTTGACATCTCTAGCAGCGGCCAATGGCTTAGCTATTAACACCTATGGCGAGAAATCCATCACTCTCGATCTCGGATTAAGACGGACTTTCCGCTGGATATTCATAGTAGCGGATGTCAAGTACCCTATCCTTGGCGCGGACTTCTTACAGTTCTTCAACCTAACCGTAGACATGCGTCAGTACCAGCTTCGCGATGGTGAGACGCATCTACACGTCCAGGGAATAGAAGTCCGAGACCAAAAGCTTCAACTTCACTAGCCATGTCCCCCAGCCTCGACACAATGGGAAGCCCTTTATCACTTCCCGAGACTAACACGACCATCGTTCCATGCTGCATCCACGCAGCACACCATTATCCGCTCCATTGAAACTACCGGACCACCCGTCTTCGCACGACCCCGGCGACTAGCTCCCGAGAAGCTAGCAATCGCAAAGAACGAGTTCGAACACATGATCGAGCATGGTATTGTCCGGCCCTCATCGAGCGGCTGGTCGTCCCCCTTACACATGGTCCAAAAGAAAACTGGAGATTGGAGGTTACGCGGCGACTACCGTGCACTGAACAAAGTCACGGCACCAGACCGGTATACCATCCCACATATTCAGGATTTCTCCGGGGACATTGCAGGGGCAGCCATCTTCACCAAGCTTGATCTCGTGAAGGCCTACCATCACATCCCAATTGCGCCAGAAGACATTCCTAAGACAGCGATTGTGACACCTTTTGGATTGTTTGAATATGTGCGGATGCCATTCGGCCTAAGAAACGCCGCTCAAACATTCCAGCGTTTTATGGACCAAGTGCTGCGAAACCTTCCATTCTGTTTCGCATATTTGAATGACATTTTGATGTTTAGCAGGACATCTGTAGAGCACCAATGTCATCTCCGAACGATATTCGAACGTCTAGACGAATTCAGTGTCACCATCAATGTGCAAAAATGCACATTTAGCGTGTCCGAACTGGACTTTCTCGGACACCATCTCGACAAGGACGACATTCAACCTCTGTCGTCGAAAGTCCAAGCGATCCAGGATTTTCCACGACCAACCAATGTGCGACAACTCAGAGAATTCCTGGGACTTATTTCTACCGTCGCTTTCACCCAGGATGCGCTGCTGTACTTCGCCCACTGAATGCTTTCCTCGCGGGAGTCAAGGTGAAGACTTCACCCCTAGCCTGGAACCCCGCAGCTGAGGAAGCCTTCGTCAGAATCAAGAACCAGTTAGCCAACGTGGTACTCCTGACGCATCCCAGATCGGATGCTCAAACTTCCATCATGGTCGATGCCTCGGACACAGCCATCGGCGCAGTTTGTCAGCAGCTGGTTGATGGATGCTGGTGCCCCATCGGATTCTACTCGAAATCACTGTCCCCTACAGAGGTGAAGTACAGTACCTTTGGACGTGAGATACTTGCCACCTACTCCGCTGTCAAGCACTTTCGTCACTTTCTGGAAGGGAGATAGTTCTTCATGCTCACAGATCACAAGCCGCTGACGTACGCCATTGCCTCTCGCAGTGCTGCGCACTCCCCGAGAGATATTCGTCAGCTGGCATTCATATCAGAATTTACAACGGACATCAGGTTCATCAAAGGACAAGAAAACATTGTAGCCGATACTCTTTCCCGCGTTCACATCGATGCGTCTTTTCTGGAACATCTACCTCTGGACTACTCGGCCCTCTCAGCTTCCCAGAAAAATGACTCTGAACTCCAGACGCTGCTCAGCTCCTCCTCCTGTTCACTGGAGCTCCAGGAAGTCCAGACAGACTTATCATCGCCAACACTCGTATGCGACGTTTCAACCGGTCAGCCACGTCCTTATCTCACCAGAGATTTTCGACGCCAAGCCTTCAACATACTTCATTCCCTGGCACACCCTGGTATCAAGTCAACACAAAGACTTGTTTCATCTCGGTATGTATGGCCTGGCATGAACTTCGACGTCCGACGCTGGACACGTGCCTGCATCAACTGCCAGAGAACCAAAGTCCATCGCCATACTGTCTCACCGTCTGCGACATTTCAGCTTCCCCACGGACGGTTCAGCCACCTCCACATGGACATCGTTCGCCCCCTTCTACCATCTCAAGGTTATCGGTACATCTTCACCGTCATCGATCGCTTCACCAGATGGCCTGAGGCGGTACCCCTAACAGATATCACTGCTGAAGCCGTTGCACACGCATTCCTCACTTCGTGGGTTGCAATATTCGGAATTCCTACCACTGTAACCACAGACCACGAAAGACAGTTTCAATCCAAACTATTCGCAACGCTATCAAAACTGCTTAGTTTCCATCACATCTCAACGACGTCATACCATCCGACCGCGAATGGACTCGTCGAGAGATTTCATCGGCAGCTCAAAACAGCTATCACTGCCACGACGCCATCCACATGGAGTGAATATCTCCCGCTCGCCATGCTGGGAATGAGAGCTGCGCTTAAGATCGACCTTGGATGCAGCACAGCAGAGCTGGTTTACGGCACCCCGCACCGCCTACCAAGCGACTTCTTCTGTGCTTCACCATCCAGCTCTCTGCCTGACCCCTCGACTACGTGGAAAGGCTCCGTTCCCACATGGCCACCCTCCGTCCTTCACCCACACGTCGAACCCGGCAACAAAATCTCTTTGTGAGCCCCGACCTTTCGACCGCCACGCACGTCTTCGTGCGCCACGATGCTGCGCGACGCTCCCTACAACCAGCATACGACGGTCCGTACAAGGTCCTTGGAAGAGCTGAAAAGCACTTCACGCTGGCCTACCCGAACCGCGAAGACCATGTCTCAATCGACCGACTCAAGCCTGCGTACATCCTGAGCTCCGACGACACGGACAGCCTCACAACGTGCACTGCGAATGTGGGATGCTCTGCCACGAGGGACATCACGCATCGAACTCAACCCGATCAAGCCCGTCCCCGCAACGTCCGCTTCACTCTCTTAAACACTACCAAATAGCGCTTAAACAGCGTCTTTCGCCGCTATTCCGCTAGGGGGGAGCCCATGTAGCGAACAAGCTTGCGACACCATCTACACCGTAGAGCAACGTGCACCAACGCACGCACAGCGAACGTGGCAGGAGCCTCGCACCACGAGCGGTACACACGCGACACAGGGCTCCGATGGAATACGCCGGCTGGAACCCAAGCTCGTCTCATCCGACATAGACATAATCTCGGACTGGCCCGTTTGAAAATATCTGACTGTAAATTATGTAAATAACAAGTGTGTCAGCAAAGAATGCCTCTCGGTATGTTGAACACATATATACATACATATACATATATTGAACGACGTAAAATTATGGCCTATGAACTCGACAGCAACACGCGAGTTGTTCAACGAAAGTGACTTTTTTCCTTTAAAGTGCGCAAGGGGGGGGTATCACTTCATGAAAAGGGGGGGGGGGGGGCAAGCTTGTGTAATACGAAACGTATCATACTGACCGATGTAAGATCAACCTTACACATACAGTCATATATGCATGTGCCTGTATCGCTCAGTCACACCCTTTGTCGATCTGTGTGCATGTGCGCGAGCATACAAGTTTTTGTTTGTTTCGGTCGCAATATGATATGCTTGCATCAGACGTCACGTGCATAACGAAAAAAGTGGAAGATAGAAACAAAGCCCACCTGTCCGGTTAGTGCAGAGGAGCACCGCATTTTGCTCGTGTTCAGCGTGTTATACATTTTTACTTGCCTGATGTTATTTTTGTTTTTATTAAAAACTAAATAAATTTACATGACCGGTATCAAATTACAAACAAACAATAATAAACACGTATTCATGGTATTAGTGTTGCGGGAAACGATTTTTGTGAAAAATGTCTTTTATAAAAAATTATGATAGTGGTATTGGTGTGGCTTAAAGGGATACTTCAATGAAATTTTAAATATACCCTTCGTGTTCACAAACAGGCTGAATATGATCCACAATATCCGTAAATGACAATCGCACGTTTGTATTTTCAGCCTTGTCGCTGTATATTTCGCTATAAACGTCCTACTCTGGGAAGCGCTCGGAGAGCAGCCAGCGGAAAGCACATCACATCCGCCGCAATCGTGACGTAGTTTGTCTGGGGACCTTACGCCCGGACGCAGCGGACGCTGCGAGCTATCCTAGCTAGGGAGCCTTCATGTGCGCTTGAAGCGCACATGAAGGCACTCTTCGAAGTGCACATGAAGGCACTCTAATCCTAGCCAGTCCTGCTCTGTGGACGTAGCCCATGATACGCTTTCCGCGCGTCGCTCTGCCCCCTCTTCAAGGTCACGTGGCATTTACACGACCTTGGATAGGCCCCGATGGCTCATAGTACGGAGCCTTCATGTGCACATAAAGGCACCCTAGCTCGTAGCATCTGCTGAAAGCAGCCGAAGCACACCAGTGATCGGACCACCGCAAGTAAACCCAAAGCTGTCTTTGTACGAATTTTGAGTGACGGGTTAATCTTCTTTAATCTTCTATAGGGACAATAGCGACTTCTGAAGCACACAAAAAAGAGAGTCTAGGGGAGAGGGGAGTTCCTTCTTCAGCTCTTCTCTCGTCGTGCCCGGAGGCGAGACAGTTACGGTCACTACCTGTCAAGGTTCCTAGATTGGCATTAGAAACACGAGTCGTTAGCGACATCCACCAGGTGCTCTTTGCTAATCGCTTAATTCGTTTTAATATTCCTTTTCGTGCCCTTTTCAACAAAAGATTGGCATGTCTGGTGTGATAATGGTCCATTGAACACGAATAGGCCAGGAAATAAGCTCCGAATATTCGTTGTGGCATCCCTTTAAATTACGAATTAAATCATCTTAACTTTTCTTTTTTTTTTTCTTTTTTTTTTTTGGGGGGGGGGGGGGGGGGGAAGGGGAGGAAGTGGCCGAGTGGGAACGCGTCTCAGCTCGGAGCGTGGAGCGAAAGCTTGCGCCGGGAACCTCCTGGGTTCGATCCCCGCCGTCCCCGCTTGTTTCGATCTGGATGAGTTTCGTACCGGCACGCGTTCGTGTGATCACTACTGCGTGATGCACGTTAAAAATCCCAGGTTAGCGGTTGTACTGCACTGGCTAAAATTTCTCATCTACAGCTAAGCGACCGATTACCCGCCGTTACCCAAAACCCGTTGAGGCGCACTTCATCAAGGCTGTTTAAACATACAGTGGCAAACCAATTTTTGTCTTGATTTTTTCTCCACCCTGAACTCAATGAATTTGGTGTAGATTAATTTTGGGATATAAATGCCTCGTCGATTTTGTGAAAAAGTGCAGTGGTTGCACCTTCTAGAAACCGGGAAGGTTCTCGTTGGAAGCCAGCATGCAGTGTGATTGATAAGTGTTAAATTAATTTTTTTTTATATATATATAAGAAGAGGATGACAGCTAAACGACCTCCTTAGCACTGCCCTATAGCCCTCATGTAACGTCACCCTCAACGTATCGGCTCAAAAAGCCAAAGTTCCGTCCGTAATCGCTTCCGCCGCCACAGCTTCGCACGCGAAAAGGCGCCGCATAATGGGCGCCGCAGGCTGCTGAACGCGTCTCACTGTCGAACGCCAGCTCCTCCGCTAAATGCGTTACGGGCACCAACGGCAAAGCTCACAACTAGAGTCACTGTATGGGTTCCCAGAGTAACGCACTCCTTTTCTGCGTTTTTCCGACAACATACTCACTCTAGCCGATCATGCTTTGCTTGGTGAGCATCATTCAAGGAGGATAGAAGGGTAGGAGAGGGCATGACGTCAGCCGCGTAGCCTCCACAAGCCATGTTTCCTTGACGCCTCGCCTCTTTCTCATTTTCCTCCTTACTCTCCTCGCCTATCTGCCCAACACAAGGAGGATAGAAGAGTAGGAGAGGGCATGACGTCCGCCGCGTAGCCTCCACAAGCCATGTTCCCTTGACGCCTCGCCTCTTTCTCACTTTCCTCCTTACTCTCCTCACTTATCTGCCCAACACAAGGAGGATAGAAGAGTAGGAGAGCGCATGACGTCCGCCGCGTAGCCTCCACAAGCCATGGTCCCTTGACGCCTCGCCTCTTTCTCATTTTCCTCCTTACTCTCCTCACTAATCTGCCCAACACAAGGAGGATAGAAGAGTAGGAGAGGGCATGACGTCCGCCGCGTAGCCTCTGTGGTCAACATACCGAGAGGCATTCTTTGCTGACACACTTGTTATTTACATAATTTACAGATAGATATTTACAAACGGGCCAGTCCGAGATTATGTCTATGTCGGATGAGACGAGCCAGGGTTCCAGCCGGCGTATTCCATCGGAGCTCTGTCTCGAGTGTGTGTCGCTCGTGGTGCGAGGCTCCTGTCTCGTTCGCAGTGCGTGCGTTGGTGCACGTTGCTCTACGGTGTAGATGGTGTCGCCCGCTTGTTCGCTACATGGGCTCCCCCCCTAGCGGAATAGCGGTGAAAGACGTTGTTTGCGCGCTAGTTGGTAGTGTTTTGGAGAGTGAAGCGGACGTTGCGGGGACGGGCTTGATCGGGTTGAGTTCGATGCGTGATGTCCATCGTGGCAGAGCATCCCACATTCGCAGTGCACGTTGTGAGGTTGTCCGTGTCGTCGGAGCTCAAGATGTACGCAGGCTTGAGTCGGTCGATTGAGACATGGTCTTCGCGGTTCGGGTAGGCCAGCGTAAAGTGCTTTTCAGCTCTTCCAAGGACCTTGTACGGACCGTCGTATGCTGGTTGTAGGGAGCGTCGCGCAGCATCGTGGCGCACGAAGACGTGCGTGGCGGTCGAAAGGTCGGGGCTCACAAAGAGATTTTGTTGCCGGGTTCGACGTGTGGGTGAAGGACGGAGGGTGGCCATGTGGAAACGGAGCCTTTCCACGTAGTCGAGGGGGTCAGGCAGAGAGCTAGATGGTGAAGCACAGAAGAAGTCGCTCGGTAGGCGGAGCGGGGTGCCGTGAACCAGCTCTGCTGTGCTGCATCCAAGGTCGATCTTAAGCGCAGCTCTCATTCCCACCATGGCGAGCGGAAGATACTCACTCCATGTGGATGGCGTCGTGGCAGTGATAGCTGTTTTGAGCTGCCGATGAAATCTCTCGACGAGTCCATTCGCGCTCGGATGGTATGACGTCGTTGAGATGTGATGGAAACTAAGCAGTTTTGATAGGGTTGCGAACAGGTTGGATTGAAACTGTCTTCCGCGGTCTGTGGTTACAGTGGTAGGAATTCCGAATCTTGCAACCCACGAAGTGAGGAATGCGTGTGCAACGGCTTCAGCAGTGATATCTGTTAGGGGTACCGCCTCAGGCCATCTGGTGAAGCGATCGATGACGGTGAAGATGTACCGATAACCTTGAGATGGTAGAAGGGGGCGAACGATGTCCATGTGGAGGTGGCTGAACCGTCCGTGGGGAAGCTGAAATGTCGCAGACGGTGAGACAGTATGGCGATGGACTTTGGTTCTCTGGCAGTTGATGCAGGCACGTGTCCAGCGTCGGACGTCAGAGTTCATGCCAGGCCATACATACCGAGCTGAAACAAGTCTTTGTGTTGACTTGATACCAGGGTGTGCCAGGGAATGAAGTATGTTGAAGGCTTGGCGTCGAAAATCTCTAGTGAGGTAAGGACGTGGCTGACCGGTTGAAACGTCGTATACGAGTGTTGGCGATGATAAGTCTGTCTGGACTTCCTGGAGCTCCAGTGAACAGGAGGAGGAGCTGAGCAGCGTCTGGAGTTCAGAGTCCTTTTTCTGGGAAGCTGAGAGGCCCGAGTAGTCCAGAGGTAGATGTTCCACAAAAGACGCATCGATGTGAACGCGGGAAAGAGTATCGGCTACCATGTTTTCTTTTGTCCTTTGATGAACCTGATGTCCGTTGTAAATTCTGATATGAATGCCAGCTGACGAATTTCTCTCGGGGAGTGCGCAGCACTGCGAGAGGCAATGGCGTACGTCAGCGGCTTGTGATCTGTGAGTATGAAGAACTGTCTCCCTTCCAGAAAGTGACGAAAGTGCTTGACAGCGGAGTAGGTGGCAAGTAACTCACGTCCAAAGGTACTGTACTTCACCTCTGTAGGGGACAGTGATTTCGAGTAGAATGCGATGGGGCACCAGCATCCATCAACCAGCTGCTGACAAACTGCGCCGATCGCTGTGTCCGAGGCATCGACCATGATGGAAGTTTGAGCATCCGATCTGGGATGCGTCAGGAGTACCACGTTGGCTAACTGGTTCTTGATTCTGACGAAGGCTTCCTCAGCTGCGGGGTTCCAGGCTAGGGGTGAAGTCTTCACCTTGACTCCCGCGAGGAAAGCATTCATGGGCGAAGTACAGCAGCGCATCCTGGGTGAAAGCGACGGTAGAAATTTATAAGTCCCAGGAATTCTCTGAGTTGTCGCACATTGGTTGGTCGTGGAAAATCCTGGATCGCTTGGACTTTCGACGACAGAGGTTGAATGTCGTCCTTGTCGAGATGGTGTCCGAGAAAGTCCAGTTCGGACACGCCAAATGTGCATTTTTGCACATTGATGGTGACACCGAATTCGTCTAGACGTTCGAAGATCGTTCGGAGATGACATTGGTGCTCTTCAGATGTCTTGCTAAACACCAAAATGTCATCCAAATATGCGAAACAGAATGGAAGGTTTCACATCACTTGGTCCATAAAACGCTGGAATGTTTGAGCGGCGTTTCTTAGGCCGAATGGCATCCGCACATATTCAAACAATCCAAAAGGTGTCACAATCGCTGTCTTAGGAATGTCTTCTGGCGCAATTGGGATGTGATGGTAGGCCTTCACGAGATCAAGCTTGGTGAAGATGGCTGCCCCTGCAATGGCCCCGGAGAAATCCTGAATATGTGGGATGGGATACCGGTCTGGTACCGTGACCTTGTTCAGTGCACGGTAGTCGCCGCATGGCCTCCAATCTCCAGTTTTCTTTTGGACCATGTGTAAGGGGGACGACCAGCTGCTCGATGAAGGCCGGACAATACCAAGCTCGATCATGTGTTCGAACTCGTTCTTTGCGATTGCTAGCTTCTCGGGAGCTAGTCGCCGGGGTCGTCCGAAGACGGGTGGTCCAGTAGTTTCAATGGAGTGGGTAATGGTGTGCTGCGTGGATGCAGCATGGAACGATGGTCGTGTTAGTCTCGGGAATTGATAGAGAAGGGCTTCCCATTGTGTCGAGGCTGGGGGACATGGCTGGTGAAGTTGAAGCTTTTGATCTCGGACTTCTATTCCCTGGACGTGTAGATGCGTCTCACCATCGCGAAGCTGGTACTGACGCATGTCTACGGTTAGGTTGAAGAACTGTAAGAAGTCCGCGCCAAGAATAGGGTACTTGACATCCGCGACTATGAATATCCAGCGGAAAGTCCGTCTTAATCCGAGATCGAGAGTGATGGATTTCTCGCCATAGGTGTTAATAGCTGAGCCATTGGCCGCTGCTAGAGATGTCAAAGGCTGACGGTGTCGGCGGTCCTCCGGAGTTGAAGGATAAACGCAGATTTCCGCGCCGGTGTCCACGAGGTATCGAATTTTGGTGGTTTTGTCAGTGATGAAGAAAAGACGGTTCTTTTCTGGGATCACCACATTGGCCGTCTTTAACGTGGTGTTCTCGCGTTTCCCATAGAGCAGGGTGGCGAGCAGTTGTTTGCCGCATCACCGAACTTTTTGTGGTACCAGCAGATGCGGTGTGTTGGGTTTGGAGAGCTTCTGCGTCCAGTGGTTCGGTGGAAACTGGAGGAGCGAGACCGAGGACGGAAGGTGGTCGACGCTCGCAGTTCGGCAACCTGCACCGATAGTTGGTCGACTTTTGATGAGAGACGATGGATGACCTCAAAAAGCTTCATGTCGGTGGGGAGAGGTGGATCCTGCTGCATGGGAAGCACTTGTTGGGTGGCGTAGAGAGCTGGGGAACCAACCTCCATGATCTTGTCCGCCATGCGTGCTAGCGCTTCCAAGGACGTTGTGTCGGATGTTGTAAGTATCATGCGCACGTTATTCGCCTCGAGATCGAACCGTGTCGCCACCGTGCGGCCGAAATTGGAAACGCGCGAAAGCGGGGATACCGCCGTGCGTCGTCTGCTACGGGCGCACGCTCAGAAGCATGGATTTCGACGAGTCAAGCCCGTTTCAGGCTGAGCTTGACATTCCTTATTAAATGTTTTATGTTTTTGTTGCCGTTTCTTCTTACCAAAGGTTGTGTTGTATTGTTCCCCATGCGTAGAAATTCAGCAAAGCGATTATTATTAAGTTGGAAGTTTCAATAATCTTAGTGCGTTGGTTTTGTATACAATCGCTGGTCCCACGTATTTTTGTTATCTCGCACACACCGTGGCTTCCATAAGGCATTGAATATTAAGTGGGTCTGTGGTTTGATTAGAAAATTAACCCGACTGATCGCTATCCTTTAATAGACTAATCAATAAATAAATCCGTATGTTGATTTTTCACCGATCATATTGCAGGAAAAACGTTAAAACTACACATTTTTTACTGGTTTTACTATGTCATAAATGGCATATTGCATTCCCATTCTAAACTTCACGTTGTGAGTCCTACATAAATATGAACACGGGAAGCTTTTTAAAATGAAGTATCTTTAAGTTAATATTTAAACAGTATAATCACCCTCGGTGAAATGACAAGCAGGCGAAGTGGTTTACCGTGCAAGCCAGTGTCAAATAAAGAAATAAAGACGTCAAAAATATTAAAGCAGACATTTTTTACTCCTTGTTGACTTTCTCCAGCACAAGACTCCTAACCGGCAGAAAAAAAATTGCAATTAAAGCGTTACTTGAATAATCTGAAAGTTAATCGATGAGCTGCCCAGTCTTACGTTAGATGAGGGCGGAGGGTGATCGGAAAGTCTCGTGAAGCCTCGCTAGCCTCGTAAAGCCTCGTAAAAGAGTATAACCGCGGCCGATGCTGTCTGTGTCCTGGTGCGCGTCGTTTGTTAGGGTTGCAGTCTACTGTGTTTGAATACAAGATTATTTAGCCAGAAACTTATTGTATTAGTCTCTTGACATCCGCGGCCCTCACCAAGACAATTTAAGCGGGTGAACCCACACTACCGAGAAAAGCATTTAATAAGAGTAACATTGCTGCGTTGCTCGGTCGCACCCGTTTATTACAGCCACGGCAGATGTATTAGAACAGTTTGTTTCACTTGATTCAGTTGTCCTGCCAACCGTGCTGTTTGCAGATCTTAACTAGAAGAGACACTCTCTCCTCATCGCAACGGCGTAGATTTGTTCAGACTCCAAAAAACTTACCAACACTATGGCACAGTAAAAGGGAGAGGAACTCAACAGCATGGTAATTTCCAATACAGCGCTAACTTATCTTCATTCTAAATATTTATATTACTGCAAAAGCTAGGTTAAAAAAGCATAGAAGCTGCGATTTCACAGCCCACAGTACCAGTATTATGTTATCTGGGTTGGAATTTATTTTGTTTTAATTGCCACGTTGATGAGCCAATACATCCATTAAAAAAACAAATATTTAACATAAATATTCCAGTTCAGCCGGAGACAGGCATCAGTCGTGGTGATCCATGCTTTCCAACGTCTGCCTAGAGCAGACGACGCACCCACAGAAGCGATTATATAAATTTAGGCCGCACGCCTGCAACACGATTCGATCTTCACTGCAGCACCGAACAGTACCGCATCCTTTTCCACTAGAATTGTTTTCCCACCGATAGTATGCGACAAAATAAACGCAAGAATATACGCCTTCTCGCGCGCGAACGTGTAGAGCCTATGGGGCGGCCGTTCTCCTATCCCCGCTTTGATGATGATGATAGCGCGACTGTAGCGCCACCTCTAGGTCGATCTCGAGGCCAATAGGGAAGTCTTTGGAGAAAGAGCTCGCGGATGAGTGAATTATCCAGGTTGTCGGCTCTATCTCCTAGTAGCTGCTGCATGCGGCGAAGAAGTTGGGACGGCATGCGGTCGCCTAGTTCTTCGGCGGTCAGCAACTGTTGCAGCCGTTTCTGCTCGGAGGCGGTAGTACGCTGGATCAACGCATCCCTTAGGCCATCGTAAGGATTTTCCGGAGGAGTGCGGAGGAGATCTCTTACGATTGATGTGGTCGCCTGGGGCAGGGCCGTCACGACATAATCAAATTTGGCTCGCTGAGAATTGATGCGGTTGTTGCGGAAAAAGGCGTCCGCGTGAAGGAACCAAAGTTCTGCATCATTTGTCCAAAAATCGGGAAGCTTCAGGTGGATGGCGGCAGCGTGTGAAGGGGAGGTTCCAGACCCGGCCGCTGCATCGCCATCTGATGTTCCGTGGCCATCGGGGTGGGACATCTCGGAGTTGGAGGCACGTAGTCCAAGGTATCTGGCAGTCCGGGTCACCAATTTGTGGTCAACATACCGAGAGGCATTCTTTGCTGACACACTTGTTATTTACATAATTTACAGATAGATATTTACAAACGGGCCAGTCCGAGATTATGTCTATGTCGGATGAGACGAGCCTGGGTTCCAGCCGGCGTATTCCATCGAAGCTCTGTCTCGTGTGTGTGTCGCTCGTGGTGCGAGGCTCCTGTCTCGTTCGCAGTGCGTGCGTTGGTGCACGTTGCTCTACGGTGTAGATGGTGTCGCCCGCTTGTTCGCTACACCTCCACAAGCTATGCTCCCTTGACGCCTCGCCTCTTTCTCATTTTCCTCCTTACTCTCATCACTAATCTGCCCAACACAAGGAGGATAGAAGAGTAGGAGAGGGCATGACGTCCGCTGCGTAGCCTCCACAAGCCATGCTCCCTTGACGCCTCGCCTCTTTCTCATTTTCCTCCTTACCCTCCTCGCCTATCTGCCCAACCAAAACCTCCTAGAAGACAAGGCCGTAGTGCTCTTCTCGTGACGTCGCAAAGGAAGGCCATCGGGGGCGCGCGTCGAAGCGAATGCAACGCGCGTAGATCGACCGTCGTAGCGCGTTTTTAGTTACATACGCGTGTCATATTAGCTAAAATGAAAGCTGCACATAGCAACGGGTCTAGAAAACATTTTATTACACGAGCAAAATAGTACACCGCGAAATAATCGGTACGAAATGGCACGAGGTATGCGTACAAGACGTCTATCGAAAAATGTGATTGTTTTAAGTCGAAAACATTGAGTCATGCAATTATTGTTGTAGGAATGCATATTTTATACAGAAATACTTTGACAAAACGGCGAGACACGCAGTGATTTTGAAACAGCAAAACAGAACAGTTAAAAATCAGGTAGACATAGTCAACGCGGACAAGGCAAGACAAGCGTTTCTCACGATCATGTAAGCGACGTTATCGCGTGCAGTCACTGAATTCTTGCACCATACCCCGGCCACATGGCAAAATTAATGTAATTTCGATCGAATGACATTATAGGGTCGACAAATCCGCTTGCGGCGCTCGTATAACCACTCAAGACCGCGAGCTGATTAAATCCTATATCACTGAATGAAAATATATTAACGTTTCCCTGTGGCAGGGGTACTAAACTTACTACTTAGTCTACTAATTTACTTCTCCCTATGGGCTCGAGCTGCCTTAGAACAAAACATAACTTATTTTGTATATAATAATACTATCACCTTAATACAGTTAAGATTCTAGTATAAACGCGGAAAAGGCAATAAAATAACTTTAGTATAAATAAACACAGAACCACAAACAACTCACTTTCAATAATCGCACAAACTTGATTTTCATCTTCCAGTGAAAACTAGATTAGCGCGCATATTTACAAATGTATACGAATAATGACAAGGAACAAAATTGCAATTTATCATGCGATTAAAAAAAAAACGATTGCAGCATCTTACTTGCGTCCTACATGAACAAGAAAGCCCGTAAATAAGTTGTTTTTCACCTGTCGATCGTATCCATACGTCCCACAATATTCGTGACGAACACATTTGAACACGAACTCCAAGAAGCCTCTCTTTGTCGAGAGAGAGGTCTACCGATTAGTCGACCAGGGCCTTCGTTGGCTAGTTGTCACACGTCACTCAAACCGTAGCAGGACTTGTTTCACGAATGCACGTAAATGCCGTAGTATCAAGCGAACACAAAAAAAAAAAAAACTACCCGAGACTACGGTGATGACAGAAATACGACGGCAAACAAGTCTCAAAAGTACCACACACGAGAGCAGCGGCGACGAAAGGCTTAACGTTGTCGACCCATCTCTTGCTGGTGTGCGCTCCCTGCGACAACGACTGGATTTCTTTTCGGTTTGCTTCCCTTCTGAGATGTCTCAGCGTTCCTTTTCAGACAGTCAGCAGCTCACACACAACGTAAATTTACCAGAATCGGAGCCATGTGGCATCAGCAGCATCGCAGCCGGTCCTTTCGAAAAGTGTGGGGTGCTGCGGAACTGCACGTAGTCCCGCGGTTACGGGAATACTCATAAATATAATTTTGGTACTCTCAACCTTGGTAGCGCGTTATATAATACGTTTATATTATAAATATAATAAATTGTACAAGACTGCGCTTTTAAAACGTATATTAATGTCGGATAAACGCGCATGAACAAACACCACCGCGCCGCTTGTCAAGGGACATTGTTTTCACGTCGATAGCGTATTCTCACGTAGTTGCGCCATGGACTTCCTTCCTCCGCCATTGTGACGTAACCTCTGAGAGCGCTCTGGCCTTCTTCTCTAGGAGGTGTTGGCCCAACACAAGGAGGATAGAAGGGTAGGAGAGGGCACGACGTCCGCCGCGTAGCCTCCACAAGCCATGTTCCCTTGACGCCTCGCCTCTTTCTCATTTTCCTCCTTACTCTCCTAACTTATCTGCCCAACACAAGGAGGATAGAAGGGTAGGAGAGGGCATGACGTCAGCCGCGTAGCCTCCACAAGCCGTGCTCCCTTGACGCGTCGGCTCTTTCTCATTTTTCCCTTTACCTTCCTCACTATCAGGCCAACGTGACCATATCACGTGACCGTAGCTAGCCTTCGTCTAGCCTTCGATCTGTTAAGACCACTGATCTCTATTTAAGACCTACCGGACGGAGCGCACAAGCCTGCAAGGAATCGTTCTACAACAACCATCCATCTGACACGTGACATGTCGCGCGCACCAATGGACATTTTCCGAGAAGCGTTCTGCGCACGCGCGAGCGCCCGATGCCAAGCGGCGGAAGTCGGAACAAAAAATCGAGGAAATTCGGAAGGAGGCTGTATATCAGCGAGTAGAACACGTAACTGCAGCATATATATAATTGTATTACACAAAAAAAGAACGTCGACGGAAAGGAAAACACGACGTTTGGGTGGACGCCACGGATGCCCCTATACACCAACTCAACTCTCCTACGTCACGCCGCGGTGGTGGCGCGCCGGACGCACTTCCGGTCTGTGGCGGTGGGCAGAAGTCGCCGTGCCAGACATGCATTCCTGTGTTCTTTTGGAAGAAACGAGACAAAAAAACTGCTTTCTCGTCAAAATGCTGCGACGGGGGTTGTACCAAGAGAGTCTGGAACGGTTTGAAGATCAGTTTTCATGTGCTTGTGCCCCCTCCGTTCGTCCGAGAACGTGGATAGTAGCCGTGAAAAGGGCAAACCAGACGCTGTCGAACTACGATTGCGTGCGCGGGCAACACTTTGTGGTCGCCAGATGTATTTGCTTTGTTCCAACATGAACGAGAGAAAACCGCGAAGTTGTCCGAACCACCCACGGGTTCAGTGCGTCTTCAAATTCACACGGCCGCCTGATCGTTCGAACTTTCGTCTGCTCTTTCAAACTTGTCTGCTTTTTGTCGTCTGCTCGTTCAAACAAAAGCGGCCCGTAGACCAAACTTTGACCCGGTGATCGCAATAAGAAGTAATTGCAGACCTCAAAAGACTTAAAGGGCAACTCCGGCCAAAACTCAAAATGAAATAAATTACTGGTATCGCTGTAGTGACACAAAATACGACCCCGGCCAAAATATTACGTCCGTAGGACGCCGCATTCTCAACTAATGCCGATAACAAAAATGCGACCCGCCGCTCCTTAGCGGGCGGCCAGCGAGTTGCCGATCGCTAAAGCAACATTGGGCCGTGACGTCCATATCGTTCTCTTTTTTTCCTCCGGTGCGGGTGTTGCGCGGAGTGCGCTTCTTTGAGCCGCTACCACCGCTACTTCGGCTTGTGATTGGCGTGTTTAGCCGTTGCTTTTATCTGTAGCCCGTATAGCTTCGGTATAGCCTTTTGTTTATTTGCTTTTGAGAACTTTAAGACTCGTTTTAGCGAGCAACTCGGTGCGCCCAAGACTGCTCAGCTGTTCCTCGAAAGATGCCGAGTGCAACTTGTAGCGCTGTGGGCTGCTCAAACAACCCTCTGCGCAACACGGAGGTGCTTTCTCACAAGTGTCCGACGGACCGGAAATTGGAGAATGTGTGGGTGAACGCTGTTCGACGAGTGGACTTTGGACTTCAGCTTTTACGCACCCGAGGAAAAAAGAACTAAAAACAGTCGTGTTCAGCCCAGCACACGTGTGTTCGGGCGCCGCGGCCCGCGCCGGAGCCTAAAACCTTCGTTTCTGGGACTGACCCGCAGCGCGAAAGCGAAAGGGCCCCCAGTACTGTACGTCACTGGCAGCGCGGTGTAAAGCAACGCCGCTCCATCCACGGAGCCCAGATGACAATATAGGCCTAGCGACGAGTACGGAAGACCAGACACACGGCGACAGCCGCCGAATACGGCACCGAACGAGTTCACTTGTTTTCCAATCACTAGCTTTTGGGTATACAAGCGACGAGTACGGCATAGCGCACGCACGGCGGTGGCCGCCGAGTACGGCACCGTACGAGTTCACGGGTTTTCCAGTCGCTAGCTTTTGGTTATACGCACTAACTTTTGCTACATATGGTCGATAACTACCAGGCATACAGAATTAAAACAAAATCAGCTTACCTCCTATCTTCAGACGGCTAGCGCAACGGAGGTAGGTGGCGCTCGCTCTGCGTACTCGTTGAACGAGAACGATCGTGACGTCACGTTCACATAGCGGCTGATTTCCAGTGTTGCTGGGGTCTCGAGCGGCCAGTTTCGGTTTTGTTGGCCGCGCCCCAAACAAAACTTTCAGGCGTCGATATCTTTAAAACTACGCACAATAACGAGAAAAAAATTACACCTTGCAATTCAGGGACGCTGACTGAACTAAAAACAGTCATAATCCCAAAATCGAAAGTATGAACCGGAGTTGCCCTTTAAAGGGACCATGAAATGACCTTTTTACTTTTTCCAGATAACTTTTACATTAAACCGTCAATGTTCACTGAATGCCGAACAGGCATCCGTTTTCGTCTCGGTTTATTAACTTCTACACAAAAAATTATTGAAATATCGACTTTTTCATTCTCTCCAACTGACCGCAAAACAAGCCGTGACGTAAACCGTTTCCGGAACCGGAAGTTCTCTCGGCAATAGGAGAATGGGAGTGTTAGCGGCAACGAGTTGGGGTGCGCCGGTAGGTTTTACTGCGCTGATGTCACCGACGTATTTCCTGAATCGGCGCCTCTCATCGCCGCATCGCAGCTGAGCGAAATTCAATGAGATATGTTGCGCTACAGCGACAGCATGGGATTAGTCCCATACGCCGGTATGCCTGTTGGGAAGTGCAGCGAGTCTTCCGGTGAAGACTCCAGAAGTCAATCACCCTGTCATTGTTGGCAGAAGGGCCGGCCCGTGTCAGTCGTTTGCAAAGCGACGTAGATGGCGTTTTTCGCGGCCTCGGAGATGCAGGAGCGAGCCGACGTCAAAAAAGATACGTTTGAACTACGAGTGTCAGCAAGAGCCACGTAAATACCTGTTTACACTCGGAGCGGACGCGCGCGTTCGATGGAAGTGCTGTATTCGCGCTGTTTGTAAGCGCTTCGGGACCGTTCTTTTACGATTGCAACTCGATACTGACGCGACACTCGGCAAAGAAAGGTTGGACCGGGGTTGTACGTATACCTCCCACGAACTGTTATAGATCGACAGTGACGTGCAGTCTGTCAGAATAAAAATGGCATACCAATAACAAAGTGTACATACCGTGTTACGAAGGTAATCCATACGGCGTTTATTTCAGCTCTATATCACACAAAACAAGAAGATAGAATCGACGAGAGTCCCTTTTCGACGAGTGTTCGTCAACACTGCCTCGGAAAACAAGGGGAAGAGATTGACCAGGATCGCTAGGTTGGACATTTGAGAAAAGGTACATGGAAGTGACGTAATGCAAAGGAGGAGCGTATCCTAGCAACACTCACGTGGCGGCTCTGCCCACTTTGACGCCGCTACGTCATCGCAAACTTGACACCCGTCACCCGTTTCAGCGACGTCCGGAGCCAACCACCGACGAGCGGAAGTAGCTACGCATTCCCTGAGGCGTCCCTACGCGCGGGATACGGGGTAGGATTTACTACGACGCGGGGAGCAGTTCCTGCGTTTAGCGAAGGAACGGCAACCAATCCTGTGCGTCGCTGGCCGTCGCATCTGTTCTAGTACAGGTAAAAGTATTGAAAAACAATCAAAACCTTTTGGGCGTTGTTAAAAGAAACCGCTTTTTTGTACCCTTTTGCAATACATTTAAGAATTAATTGGAGAGAAAGTTGTTCCAATATTATGCGGGATGTGCGCTACGCGCCTTCTTCAAACCAAAATGTCGAACCACGAGGAGCCGGGTGTGCCGGGGGCAGCGGAGGGGTCGGCGGAACCAACGGGGAGCGCGCGAGTGACGGCTGCTTTAGTCAGAAACAATTTTTTTTATCTTTCAAACACTTGCTATTGCTGTGCTCAAATAAGAATGTTTGGCGCAACATCTGTGATAATTCTTTCAAAGTGGTCCAGTGTTTATATGGTGGTATGCTAGTCAGAGAATATATATATATATTTTTTTTCCTTTCGAAATTTAACTATTGTGCTCAAATAAGAGCAGAGTGTTCAACAAGATATCTGTGATATATACTTAAGATTGCCCAATTGCTTACATGGTTCCAGTCGATGCTCAGTTTTACTTCCAAGAATGAAATATTACATTCCATGTTATCCCACTTTTATTCATGAAGTGCTTTAAGAAATAAAGCAATTTTCAAAACAAACTACATGTGCACTGTCTTGAGATAACATAATCACCTAACTTTGATGAAGTACCATAAAAGAGATAATAAAATGGAGCAGAAGGCAAGACGCTTTGAAGCATTTGTAAAATGAAACAATGTCCATGACAACAATATCCCTGGTTCAATCAGCAACTAAGAAAGCAATCTCTGCAAAAGCAAGCATTTCTTTCTAGAGGTAGTCTAAATTACTTCTGAGTTCTTTGCAGGGGCAATCCAGATGACCTGTTGGTCTGGCAACTAAACCTCCGAACCTTTTCTGTCACTGTCGACTGCATCTCGTGCCTTCTGCTCATAAAAATAAAAAAAGGCTGTATCGATTTCACCGCGATGCACTCGACATGTATCCGGAGGCAGCACGCTGGCTGTGCGACGAACTTCACAAGGTTGAAAGTAGTGAAAGCGCACAATAAAGACAAATACGAAGACGGAGAGGCAAACAGGACGAGCGCTGACTATCAACTGAATGTTTTATTGGAAAAAATAGAAACAGCAAAATAAAACCAGGGAAAGCCACAAATACTACAAATGTGACTAGTCATCAATGACTCGGCCACCACACGTGTCCACGTGTGGTGGCCGAGTCATTGATGACTAGTCACATTTGTAGTATTTGTGGCTTTCCCTGGTTTTATTTTGCTGTTTCTATTTTTTCCAATAAAACATTCAGTTGATAGTCAGCGCTCGTCCTGTTTGCCTCTCCGTCTTCGTATTTGTCTTTATTGTGCGCTTTCACTACTTTCAACATGCATAACCAACTCGCCTGCATCGCCACATTACTTCACAAGGTGTAGGAGCTGAAGAGAGTATGTAGCTTGTGGACGGCCATGACTGTGGAGCAGGAAGTGAAGTGTGCACTTTACGGCTTCCACGGGGAGGGCTTCACTGAGGGCAAGGATGTGACGGGGTCCTTGGTGGTCAGGACCTCAGTCGTGGTGGCGAGAGGTTCCCTGTCGCTGGCGGCGTCCGTGCTGGGCACCACCGCGGCGAGGGCGCTGAGGGGCTTCCCGACGGTGTCCCTGGTGGTCGGGACTACCGTCGTGGCGGCGGACCCCTTGCGTGTGGCGCTCCGCACGGGCACGTCTGCGGCGGGTTCCGAACCGGGCGACAAGGCGCTGCCTCAGAGCCTTCCCTCTGTCCGAGAGGCCGACCGGAAGGCCGACCGGAGGGCCGGCAGGAGCCAGCCTCTCGGGAGCCGACGCTAACCTCTCCGAGCTCGGCTCAGAACCGTCCGAGCTCGGCTCAGACTCCAACTCTGACTCTTCAGGGTCGGAGTCTGACTCCGGTTCTGGCTCGCTCGATGCAAGGCAGATGTTGTGGAGCACTGCACATGCCGAAATAATGGCGGTGGCTGTTGAAGGGTGGTAATACAGAGCCCGGTGCCTTTGCAGACACCGGAATCTGTTTTTCAACAGCCCGATGCAGCGCTTCACAACAGACCTGATCGAGGAATGCGACTTATTAAACCGGCCGCAAGCGGTGGAGGTCGCGTGGTTCCCGGGGACAGGGGTGATGAGCCAAGGCTCCAAGGGGTAGCCGCTGTCACCTGCACATGTAGAGGATGGAACATATTACATTCTTTACTTGTTAAAATAAAAGGCAAGAAAACAGCTGTGTGCAACTATGTCAATTATAATGTAACTTAAGTGTGACTTAAAAGTGTGTTAATATTTCTGCACTACAGTATCAGTTTACATTATGATTAATTAGCACCAGCTTGCCTGCAAACTCCCTGTTATTTCATGTAACTATGTGTTTTCCTGGGGGGTTGTATGAGATGTGTGCACGATTCCTTAGGGGTGCTGTGTTGTATGCAAGTGCATTATTAGGCCCTTGCATCCGACAGATAAAAGCTCTGTTGCTTTTGGGAGTGTGGCCGTGACCTTAGGCACGGGCAGAGCAGAACACGCTGACCTTGTCTTTGGCAAGCAAGGGGATAAGGCGCCAGTTCGACGAACCTCTTTCCTAATCCTCGGTGGAGTTGGAGATGGGGAAAAGAGAGGGGGTGGTTAGATTGGAAAGGAGTCAGGTCCTGTTGGGACACGGAGGGTCTAATAGGAGGAGCTATATAGGCAGACCGAAGAAGAAGGGTCAGGGAAAAGAATCCAGTGTGTGGGACAGAGACGACCCGAGGACAGATTTGGCGAGCCCCATGTGGCCAAGGAGGAATTGATCCCATTCCGTACAAACTGACGACCGTCAAAGCGACCAGGCGAGCCCCCAGGTATCAGTGAAAGAGCTCCAACTTCATGCAAAAACCAACCAGCAAGAGGGTACAGGCAGACAGTAAAGGCCCGTTCACACATGCAGCGGAGCGCTACAAGCATAGCGCTAACCTCGCGCTAAGCACGTGCTCACGGCAGCGTTCACCAGCTTTGTATCGCACCGTCAAAACTGTTTCTCATGGCATACGATAAGTAGCTGATGGCACGTGAGGAGCGCTACATCAGCGCTTCGCTGCATGTGAGAACCGGCCTTAACAGTGAGTGGGCCGAACCGGACAGCGACTCGCACTGCGGTCGCATGCCTTGCAGAGTCTGTCACTGTCGTGAGATTGGTGTAGTGTGGCTTTCGTAGCCTGCAGAGTGTGAGAGTTATGTGGACATAAACAGAGATTAATGGCCAAACTTTGGGTGTTGTCTCACTTCAAGGAGTTCCAGCAACTGTGTCTGTGTGCCTCACAACAAGCACAGTACGTGTGGTACTGTGGCTTTCAAGCAGTGGGAGCCACCGTGTGCGTAAGGAATGAATTTAGTATGCTCACCAAGCAGGAACCGGCCGTCGCGTGGCACCTGCCCTTGCTCGAGTTGGTTTCGGAGCCAGGAAAATTGCCACACGAAGGAGTCGTGCACCGACCCGGGATACCGTGGGTCGATGCACATTATCCGGCAGTCGGCGTCACACACCTGAAAGTGAGAGAGATATTGACATGTAATTACCTGAATCCACGAGTAGTAGATTGTACTTATGGTTCACAAAGCAGTCGCAATTTCAGAACCTTTTAAGTTATTTTGCCTGACACATGCATGTCAACACACCTTCCTGGATGCAAGGTACAACTAACTACCTTGAAACAAAAATAATGTGTTTTTTTTTTTTTTTACGGAAGCTTGCACGTTTTAACAGACAAGTATTATTTTTGGGAGAAGAGTCTCACGGCTCACATGCTACGTAGAGCACACGCTCGCGCAGTCGTGAGACCCCACAGCCCGCAGTCATAAAATGGCATACCTAAACCGTATCGGCATTACGTTTTTTTTTCTAGAGATTTGGGGCGCGTTTTGACAACGTAACATGAGTGTACTTACCACCATCACGTTGAGGGCGTAGAAGTACTTGCGGCACCAGTACGCCGCCTTCGTGACGGTGGGGTCGTTCTTGGACGGGCCGACGATGGAAACCATGGTCCCGTCCACGCAACCGATGACGCCGGGTATCCTGCCGAGCAGCCTGAAGCCCTTCTCCGCGTCGAACCTCTCGCTCGGCGTCTCGGGGAAGTGGATCCAGCCACGCTGGTCCCCGAGACGACGCACGATAGCGACGGTCACGGCGCGGACCGCAACGCTGACTGTCTTTTGGTCCCGCGCTACGTGTTCGTCGCTCGCCACCGTGCCTTGGAAGCTCCCCGTGCCGTAGAAGCGCAGTGCACACAACACTTGAAGCTCCACAGTCATGACCGTCCACGAGGTACGCACTCTCCTCACCTCCGGTTCCTCGCGAAGTTCGTCGCACAACCACCGCACCACGATCTTGGGCAGGCGGTATTGCTTCCGAAAGATCTCCTCCGGGAGCTCGAATGCAACGCGGTGTTCCCGATACAGCCTTTCGGGCGAAAAAAAAGCTCTATTAAAGAAAAAGTCGAAGTGACGAGACGACGACGCCTCGCCGCCGAAAAGATGCTGCCAATGACACCTAGTTCCGAGCAAGTACCTTTTGAAACGTACTCGGTACAAAACGAAACGTCATTTTGTTGTCACGTCCGGTAGCCGACTCCGCCCAGTTTTGCCGACTCCGCCCACATTTTTCTAGGGAAATTACGTCACTTTTGTTTCCAACCAATCAGACGTGATGACGTCACTTCCGTGTACTAAAAAAAGGTACATGTACAATGTCGAACCTAGCTATCCTGACCTCTTAATCTAGAATTGAGGTCAGTGATCAAACTATAATACGGGAAGGGTCCACAAGGGTCGCGCGGGCATATTCCATTTAGCACGCCAGCCGGTCGTAGGCAGACGGTCTTGCGACGAAGCAACGCAGCGCCGAATCGGAATGCCTGCTAGGCTTATATTCTGAGCAGCTCGCTTCGTCAGAGTCGGTGGATCCAGCGTTCTTGTTCGTCGTGGTCTGTTTTAAGTGCTGTTTTCTCGCTGCTTGAAGTCGGCACGCGCGGGAAGAACACGTAGAAAAATAAACGTTCAGTCAGTCAGAGTTTTGAGAGGAAGGAAAACAAAGAAAATAAACGTTCGTCGGCCGCCGCCACCCAAGCAACTGTCGGCCCTGCCCTACTGCGCACGCGCAGTGTTGCCAGATGGTCCCACCAAAAAACCGCCAAACGACTGGGGGGTATAGCCCAAAAATAGCCAAAGCCGTAAAAAAAATATAGCCCAAAATAGCCAAGACTAAAATAATGAATTTTAAGCCTTATATTGATAATTTTTCACGCTCATACAATACATGTTACAATCTCTGTTTCAACCCTAAGATTCACCACCTTTTGTGCACATTATATCTTACTTGTGAATTTTTCAAGAAAAGCTTCGGAAGGATGAATATCCGTACAAAACTGGCCCTTCCTTCGTAGGTTTTCAGAAGTACCAAAACACACTGACAGCTTTATTGTGAAGCCCGGGAGATATGGTCATACAATAAAAGAACAAAATACAGAAGCAGAACAGTCATAACACTGGGTGTTTCAAACCAGAACCCCAATATCTCAGGTCCTTACTAATATCCCCCCCACCCGTCTCTTTTTCTTTGTGAAGGATATCAGGATATTAGTGTCACCCATTCATGTTCACGCTACTTCTGATTGTGTTGTCTTTTCTTGGGGTGGGCAACGACTGGAAGGTAGTCAATTGTTTAGCGGTGAAACTGCGGACTTCTCATTTTTACAAACCAGGGTGCCTTAGGATTATCAAAATGGGCACCAAAGCAGCATTTGGAGAGTTCAATTTACGTCCGGGCGGAGCCATATGCGTCCGGGTTGAAGGCGCGCTACCGGGCCTGTGGTAATAGTGCAATCTGTTTGGTTTGCTCCACTGCGCTGTAGGGAGACCGCTTGAACTCAATTTATAGAAGTTTAAAGCCTTTCTTCTTCCTCTCCCTCCTCTCGACTAGCCAAAAGAGAAACTTTTTTTTTTTGTTTCGACTCTGATTAAAAGTTCGAAAATTAACTAGCCGAACCTCAAAGTTCGGCGTCGAACCTGAGATTCGACAAAAGTTCGCCGCATTCTTAGAAATAGCCCAAAATAGCCACATAGCCAACCACGAAATTTTGACGCCAACTAGAAAAAAATGTAGCCCAATTTGGCTATATATAGCCCAATCTGGCAACACTGCGCACGCGCAGTAGTTGCTTCGTTTACCACACGATAGATGGCGCTTGGCTCTCAGCATTATTTTTCGAATTTTCGAATTTTCGAATCTGGAGGATCGTCTCTTTTCGGGGTCTCCCTTTAAACGTCGCGACGTGCTTGACGCCGTGGGTTTTTTCACGCGAAACAATCGCACACCGTTGCCAAGATGTCCAAGGGGAGGAGCCGCAAGGTTGCGAAGCCAGAGGACCCCCTCATCGGCTGCGACAAATGCGGGAGATGGGCCTACGTTTCCGAGAGCGATTTCAAGAACACTCAAGAGGCTGAAAATGCTGACTTCGTCTGCAGAATATGCAAGATGATTGACGAGGTGGACACGACACACAGAAACAAGAGTGAGGAACTGGAAACGACCATGACGGACATGATTAAAAGGTGGGAAGACACCAACAAAGCAGGTGCCGTGGATCAGACCGACATGCTACATGCACTCCTCGACCGGGTGGATAAATTAGAGCATTGTGTCGAAGAGCTTGTGAAGCGAATGTCGTCCAGTCGAACTGACAAGGTAACTCTGGACACAACAATGGAGGTTTCTCCAGAGTACAGTGCGCGACGTGAGCAAGAAAATGAAAAAACGCCTAACCAGATTGACTATCAGCGACATGGGCCTGCGACGTTCGAAAGTGGTACCCCACTTCCTGAGACCTACGACAGCGGAGCAGGACCTCACCTTCAACATGAAAATGGCATGATGCAGGTACAAACAGAGCAGCAAGTGGCAACCACATCAGTCAAGGACTTGCCCAACCAGGTGGGAGACAATAGCAACACTACCACCATAAATGGGACTCGCATAAACCAAAGGCACATCGATGAACACATCCGACCTCCTCAAGGAGTGACACGAGAAGTGATTGTTGCAGGTGATAATAATGTTGCACGGTTTGCACGCACTCTCGTAGATCGAGTAGGGGACCATCGCCGAATGGAAATCCTATATAACAGAGGTGGAACAATCGCAGATGTGCACCACCTAATATACGAATATGAAAAGAAAGCAAGGAAAGTACCCCGAATGTATATATTGCATGTGGGTGTAAATGACATCTTGCACGGCGAACAGCCTGCGGCGATTGTAGAGCAACTGAGGCTGAAATGGACAAATCACAAAGACGCATTGGCCATATGCTCAATACCAGAGATTGAGGGCAGAGGCAAAGGAATTCAAGCAGCAACCATGCTGCTGAATGCCCAACTAAAGAAGCTCTGTAAGGACCTCAAGGCGCGATTTATAGACCTGAGTCGAGATCTCAAAGCTGAGGATGCAATGGAGAGAGGCAGGCTACACTATAAGGAAGATGGGGTGCGAAACGTGGTCAACAGGCTAGGAGCCGTGGCCAGCCTTTTTTTAGGCATACAATGGCGAAGAGATTCACCAACCTCGAAGATCGGTCAGCAGAGGAGTCCACTGGTAGAGCACAAAAACGAACCAGTGCAGGGACGGAATACAACAACAATGTATGGCAAACCTCAAGCCTATCGCCCAGCCGAGGAGCACCGCATGATGCATCAAGCAATGGGGTGCCTGTATGCACAACACACGGACGACCCCGCGAACAGATGGCACGCCGGCAAGACCGAAGTGCTGACTGGAAAGCCTTGCGATCACTATCCGGTCGAAGAGCAACGCTCGGACTACCAGAGAAGTGTTCCGCCATTGGGCCCAGTTCGCGAATCGGGGAGAGGGACACCGCGACCCCAAGACATAGTACATTGCTTAGACTTGAACAGGCAACTTCCACCATCGCAAAACAGTCATGTAGCACTTGGGCCGGCTCCACAAATGGACCCACTACAGCCTCAGAGGCAAACACTGTCAAACGGGGGACTCCCACGGTACTACCCCCAATCCTGGACACCCCCAACGTCAACACGTCTCTCCCAAATGTATACACCGGCGCTGCCTCAACCCCAAGACCTGCGTGCAATCGTGGCCGAGATGGTGAGCCAACAACTCGGTTACCACTACCAGCGGCACAGGATATAGGGCCGCTTTCGGGGAGGGGGGTCGGAGATAAGAGGGTGAGAAACAAAAGTAGGTGTGGCAAAAAAAGACGGAGACGACGTAGACGCAGCAGACGACTGACAGATGTGGTAGGATTTCTGAACCTCCAAGGAGCGAGACGTGAACACAAATGGGAAGAGCTATATAGGGAGTTGGAGGCGGAAGGAATGACGCTTTTTGGAGTGGCAGAGACGCACCTATATGATATTGAAGAAGCTCCAACCGATGCAAATTGGTGTTGGGCTGGACGCAATCGTGTGGAGGGACAGCGTCGAGGTGGGGGAGTTGGCGTGGTGTGGCGCAGTACATCAGTATGGTGCAAGGAGCCACGAGACTGTTGGGACCATATTTGGGTAACGGGAGAGATCATCGGGATTCCTGTTGCCGTCTGTATAGTATACGTGTCGGTGGGAGCTGCGCGCAGAGAGGAGAATCAAAGTTTAATGAGCTGTGTGGAAACCGAAGTCAAGGACTTGGCTGCTACTAAAGACATTCTCATCATGGGGGATTTTAATGGACACCTGCATGAACTGGACGGATGGGAAGACGAAAATGGGCGAGCGATGCTGCGGATGGCCTAAGATAACGCCTTGGAGATACTAAATCTCAGGGCCTCATGTGAGGGTCAATATACATGGAATGCCCGGGAGAGCAAAACGTGCATTGATTACGCCTTAGTCTCACAGAATTTGGCCCGCTATCTGGTTCACACACACATTGATGAAGCTGGTGAACACAGTATTGGGAGTGATCACAACCGGATACGGTTAGAATTCTCCAAAGCTACACCAAAAATAATAAGAGAAAAGCACTTTCCGACAGGTCGTTCCCGGCTATCTCCATCGGCAATGGAGAAGGTGGTGGAGGAGTTCGAAAACAGCACCAAGAGAAAGAGCGCGGATGGATACGCAGGGTATGTGGCAGAATTAAAGCGCCTCATCCGACAACATTCTACAAAGGAACGAGGTGGGCGACGACTAAGAAAGCGTTGGTGGGACGCGGAAGTTCAAGCCGCCATCAGATTAAGACAGGAGCTAAACAGGGAGCATCGCATGGTTCTCCATGGCGGCCCGGCAGACGCTGTCGCAATAAGGTGGCAAAAGTACAGGTTGCAGAAGCAGGCCGTAAAACAGCTTGTGCAGGACAAAATGGCCCAGGCTGATGTAGCTACAATGAGAGACATCAGTTCAAGTGGTCGAGACGCACCCAGAAAGTTCTGGCGATATATGGGAACTCTCAATGGAAGAGACCAGTGCCCAGCAATCCTGGACGAAGACACAGGGCTGCCCATAGAGAGACTTGGGCAATGCCTTACAGACCATCTCGTTGAAATTTTCTCGCCTCCAGGAGAGACACCACTACAAAATCTCTGCCCCAAGCAAGGCGCAGACTGTGCACCGGATTGCAATAATGTAACAATTGGTAGGGTATCAGTTATACGCGCACTAGCACATATTAAGAACAACACCACCCAGGGATTAGATAGCATTCCGGCAAGGGTACTCAAAGCACTGGGCAAGGATTCCAGGGACCAACTCGCAGCACTTTTTAATGATATTGCAGCTGGGAAAGAAGAGATTCCTCGAGACTGGAGATGCGGCAGGGTTGTCATGATTCTTAAAAAAGGATGTGACCGTCAGTACCTTCGACAGTACAGACCCCTGACCGTGACGAGTGCGGTGTATAGGGTATTCGCCCACATCATGAAAAAGCGCATGACCGCATGGGCAGAGGAGGAGGGTATACTGACAGAAATCCAAGGAGGCTTCCGACGGGGACGCCGATTAGAGGACCATCTTTTTACCTTAACACAATGTATTGAGGTTGCACGGAAAGAGGAGAGGAGCCTAATATGTTGTTTTCTTGTCATCGCAAAGGCCTATGATAGTGTTTCCCATGCCCAGCTTATTGTTAGCCTACAACAGCTTGACATGCCGCCGGAGTGGACAACACTCATCTCCCGCTTATACCATGGCAACACGGTTATGACCCACCTTGATGATGCTCACTCTGATGAGGTGCTGGTGACGAGGGGCTTACGCCAAGGGTGCCCACTTTCTCCCCTATTGTATATGTTATATGTATCCACCCTAGAGAAGCAACTTATACAATCAGGACTGGGCTTTTCACTAGCACATTTGGAGCATGGTGATCGAGTTGACTGGGTTCTACCGGGATTGACGTACGCGGACGATGTGGTACTGACCGCAGAATCAGTGTTGGAAATGCAAACACTTCTTGACATATGCTCCAAGGAGGCTATGGGACTTCGTTTAAATTTTAATACCAGCAAGTCAGCGGCGGTAGTGTTTTCGGGCTCCCTCGAGACAACTTTCGATAGCCTTCGTCTCGGAGGCTCCGATGTACCAATTCTTAATTCTTACAAGTACTTGGGCATCACAATGTCGAACGACACAGACTACCTTCAAGGCCATCACACCCATCTCCGCCAAGCAGCCCTACGAGGAGCCAGCATTCTCCGTAAGCGAAGCCTCTGGAGTTGCAACAGGTTCATCGTTTCGCGGGAATTGTGGAAAGCAGTAATGGTACCCGGACTAACATTTGCAAATGCAGTGGTATGTGTCCCAGGAGATGTCCGCGCCAATATGGAGCGTAGGCAGAGAGACGTGGGACGCCAGGCACTGGGCTGCCACGGAGCGGTCGCCAACGAGGCAGTGCAGGGTGACCTGGGCTGGTCCTCCTTTGAGGCTCGGGAGGCTTCAAGCAAGATTGCGTATGACGGACGCCTTCGACTTATGGATAGATGCCGTTGGGCGAAGAGACTGTTTATATACACCAACTTGACTGGGCTGCGGACCCGCTGGCAGAAGCGCCTCTATCAGCTTCAACACAAGTACGGCTTCTTCTCCGAGCCTGTTGATGCGTCGACAGAGACTGAGTGGACGTCGGAAGTTAGGCAGAGAGTCCGAGACTGCGAGACCAAACAATGGCTCCAAGAAGCCCGAACGAAATCGACGCTGGAGGTGTACCTCGCCAACAAAATAACCATCGCCTCGGAAGTCCGGCTGTATGACAACAGCCTGGGTAGCCGCTTCTTGTTCGAGGCACGTGCCGGGGCACTGCGGACGCTGTGTTATAGGCGTCGTTTCGACACCACCGTCACGTCAACAATGTGTAGGGTGTGTGGGGTAAATGACGAAACGGTGGAGCATATTGTGCTAGACTGCGCGAGACTCAAGCCGTCCCGGTCACAGGACAATGGCCCAAGGCGTCCGAGACCCTTAGCGCTCGCTGAAGCGTTGGGCTTCACTGACATAGAAATTGGACAATCCACAGAAGTCTGCCCAGCTACGGGGCTGAAGGTAGCCTCCAACGACACAAAAAGGCTTGTTGCAGACACAAAAAGGAGACTGGAGGACTGGTGGCAGAAGATCCACCTCAGGGAGCATAAAGACACCTACGCTCCCAGGCTTGGGCACAAACCTTGTTTGAGTCCTCCCGATTCAAAGGGAAATAGCCGCAGCGGCATCATCATCATCATATCAAATTTGGCAATTTTCGCCACACATCTCTAATTATGCTACAAAATGTGGATCTGAATATTATTTAACAAAACTTTTAGGAAACATTCGCCGGCTATTCATTGTTTACGATCGCGGAGCTGGTGAGGTAGGCTCTTACCCAATAGGCGACCTGGATTTGGCTGACCTGCTCCATTTCCGCAGATGCATCGTAGTGAACAGGGGAAGGAAGGAAGGCGCAAAAGAGTCCAGTTTTCTTTTAAAAGTTCTATAGCAAATAATTTTTTTTGGCTCCCTATTTTTGTGTTTTTGTGTTTCTTTTCACACCTTTTACGACGTGCGGTGGATGAAACTCGATTTTAAAATCATTTCATGGTCCCTTTAAGTAGGCTGGGTGTAAAAAGTAGATACAAGATGTCGATCATTTCTACCGGTGGTCATCACCGACTTGTTACGCTTGGTCTGTTCCCGCTTCCGATTTTCAGTATCGACGTCGATCATCGCCGCCACCTTCTACGCTTTTGCAACACGAGCGACGTCGCTACCGAAAATAGCTGGAAGAATCTCATCATGGTTTTGGCGTCCATTTTGCGGCGTTCATGCGAATGAATCGCCGCACGTCAAATTATTTACGGAAAGTTTAGCGGCGTAACGAGCCTTGATAATTTCGCTTAAGCGATTAAAGTGGTAAGACATTGCGATGAGGACGTAGAATCGACAATTCCAAAGCGAAAAAGAGTAGGCAGACTCACACAGACGCCGACAACCTGACATTCGAGTGGTTTGTTGACGCGGGACGCGGTGCTTCTTGCCCGTACCCCATTACGCATGCGTTCGAACTGTCGTCTGCTCTTTCAAACTTGGCTGCTTTTTGTCGTCAGCTCGTTCAAACGAAAGCGGAACGGAAACCAAACGTTGACCCGGTAATTGCGATAAGAACTAAGTGCAGGCCTCAAAACACTTTTGAAGGTTGGTTGGGGTAAGTAGGCTAAGTGTAAACAGATACAAGATGTTTATCATTACTGTTACCAGTGGCCATCACCGACTTGTAATGCCCGATTCTACTTGCGGTTTTCAGTATCGACGTCCACCATCTCAGCTACGGTCCACGCTTTTGCAGTCCGAGCAACGTCGCGTCTGAAAACAGCGAGCAGAATCTCATCGTGGGAGTCCGGCTTTAGCGCCCATTCTGCGGCGTCCACGTGAAATGAATCGGCGCACGTCACATTATTCACCCAAAGTTTTGCCTCGTTAGTTCTGCTGAAGCCGCTCAAATAGTCAGACATTGTTAGGAGGACGTAGCATCAACAATTCCAACGCGAAAACGAGCACGGGGACTCCCACCGACGCCGACAACAACGCAATTCAATGGTTTGTTTATGGGCGACGGCGGGCTTCTTGCCCACCATCCACCGCGCATGCGCGGCGCCGGTGGCGTCCGCTAGGGGCGCTCCGGTTTGTTTGTAAACATGAGTTGGTGTGTACTTCAACGAAATTTGAAATATTCCCGTCGTGTTCAAAAATAGGTTGAATATGATCCACAATATCCGTAAATGACAACCGCACGTTTGTATGTTGAGCCTGGTGGCTGTATTTTTCGTTATAAACGGCCCACTCTGGCAAGCGCTCGGAGAAGGCCCAGCGGAGACCACGTGACATCCGACGCAATCGTGACGTAGGTCGTCTCAGGACAAGCAAAGCTACAGCGAGGCTGACGTCGAGAGGATGGCCTAGTCGTTGCAGCCACCAAAGCGGCTCCTTTTGTGCGAATTTTGAGTGACGGGTTAATCTTCTGTAATCTTGTAGGGGGACAATAGCGACTTCTGCGACTCACAAAAGGCATTCTCGGGAAAAGGAGAGTTCCTCCTGCCCCTCTTCTCTCGTCGTGGCCGGAGACGAGACAACCTCCGTCACTAGCTGTCAAGGTTCCTAGACGGGCATTACAAGCGAGGCGTTAGCAACATCCACCAGGTGCTCTTTGCTAATCGTTTAATTCGTTTTAAAATTCCTTTTCGTGACTTTTTTAACGAGATATTGGTATGTTCGATGTGATGCGGCTCCTTTGAACACATATAGACCAAAAAATGAGCGCCGAAATTTCGTTGTAGTATCTCCTTAAAGTCGCGTTGGGCAGGCGCCGCTGCTCAGAGAGCAAAAAAACTGGAAGCGTAGCTCCCAGTATCGATTGGTAGCGCAGGTAGGTCACTTCCTCGATGTTAAGTTCGTGCAGCCACCGCCTGGTGCCGTCGGTATGTGGAAAAGGTCCATTGCCAGAGAGATCTACGGTCAAGTTGGCCACAACATCGTTTAAACTTTTTATGACTAGGTTTCACCAATATTGCAACTTGCCCCCTCCTAGTACTTCTAACCTCCTTGATTGTAACACCACAATTTCAAAGCTTTTTTTTTTTTTTTTTTTGATATTTCATGACGCATCGCGCTCTTCCTTCGTTTCTCTTGCGCTTGTTCGAGTGAACCGTTCGGAATGAAAAATATATCCAGTCATTCAAAATACAAACGTGCGATTATCATTTACGGTTATTGTCTGTCATGCCTGACTCTTTCCGAACAAGATTTGTATATCTCAATTTTCGTTTCCGTACCCGTTCCAGGAACGAAACCCAAATTTCGTTCCTGGATCCACTAGAGCCATTAGATTCAGTTTGGAGCATAGAGTTATTACAATAAACGCTAGAGGCTCAGCTGGCGCTAGTGTCTATGGGACTTCCGGTTGCAAATTGAAGCAGACAGCATGCAGTCTACTTTTCCACTCTTCCTGTGGATTCCTATGGGAAAACGCGCATGATTTTTGTCTTGTCGGCGGAAAATAACATTAATAACTTTTGTTATTTCGGTTGTACCGGGTAGTATGTACGTTTATAAATATTGTGAAAGTGTAATTGCTTTAGTTACAGCATTTTTCCTTCACCACTGAACGATGTTAAACTTCGCTATATTTCAGGCCCAAACCTCTGTTCCATGGCAGGTATGTACAAACGAGCGACGATTCTAAGCAAAATAACGATCGAAAGGAATGCAGAGTGTGTTCAAAGTTCGCCAGCATTCCGTTGGTGCTTATATATTGCTAATATGCCTGTCCTCTCACTATATGAAAATGCCCCCGTCGTGCATCTCTACGAGCGTTTAAAAAGAAAAAAGAACGTTCGAAACGTAAAGAATAAAGTACGTGGGCTGCGAAAGGTGTGTTTTCTTATTATTTCCTATGTTGGGGAGTTTTTATCGCGCACCTGTCCTCTGGCTTCCCCCTATTTGCAAAGATTTGGAGCGTGCGGGCGATGATTTGAACACAGAACAAGCATCTTCGCACATATTCATGAGCAGAAGGAATAAAGCAATACTTATTTATTGCAAATCGGACTATATTACGTGACTTTCAACTTATTTTGATCGTCTGCAAGCACAAGGACTTACTTACCCAGTGTTACTGCGTAGTTCTTGCCGTCTCTCTTGGTTTTCCAGATGTCGTTCGTTCGTTTGGCACGTATATCCCCCATGCTGGAAAGCGTCGACGCCGTGTTCGCGCTAACAGTGTCCGACAGTGCCCATAAATACACGTACGAAGCGGTTTTAACACCGTTTTTAATGCCGCGAATTTCAAATAAAAATGCTGTAACTGACCAATTATTTCGTCTGCGTGACTGAGAAATGTTCCAATGTGCCTAGTACGTACAAATTATTCGTGATATTTGCTCTTATAATCGAGCGCAGAGAGCATGGGCGTACCAACCGGGGGGGCAAGGGGGGCACTTGCCCCCCCAGTTCTCAGAGTGGGGGGGCAAGGCATGCGTTTTGCCCCCCCCCCCCCCCCCCCCCCCTGAAACGGCCGCCACTGGGCAGGGCAGACACTGGCCGGCGGCGCCTAAGGAATACCAAGGGCACTGCCCCCCGACCCGCGCGGGCATATTTTTAATGCGCAGGCGATACAAACCCTAGCAACGGTGCTCACGCACGCCGGATTGGCTGGTTCGTAAAGCCTTGCTCCACGAACAAGGCTACACGGTAACCTTACGGAATCCATCCGCGAGACATGGGCCGGACGGGCCGTCCAGACCAGGACGTAGGCCCTTACATAAAATAAAGTTTTGCTTGCTTGCTTGGAGATAGGCGCTGCCGCCGTCAACATAGGCAGCGGATGCAATGCGAGTTTCCGAAGAGGTAGCGTAACTTAGTGGTGAGATGTCTGCCTCATACGTGTCAGACCCGGGTTCTATTTATGGTGTGGGCCGGCTTACTTCTTTTTATTTTTTTTCTCGAACATTTTGTTTTGTCGAGGCATTTGGCGATATTTACATTTCTTTTTTACCATTAACACTAAAAAAACGAATGTTGTTGACGAAACATCGCTAAACTAAATCGTATCGACTCTATTTACGGAAGTGCATGGGGGGCAGCGGGGCTTGGGTTGCCGACCGGACGCCGCAAAGCGGCGTGTACGGGGGGTGGGGGGGCTAGGTGGGTTAATAGATTTGTAATTAGCAGCCGCACACCGTCACCGCGAAGCGGCGTGAACGCAGGCGCGGGGGTGGGTTAACGCGCTTCGAGTGATACACGAGCAGCCCATCCGGCCTGAGCGTCGTTGTTAGGGGTTCTATCGCCTGCACCGTAAAAGGAGCAGTGTGTGCACCTCCTGTAGTGGGCAAGAATTCCTACATTGGAGAGAAGCGGGGACAAGCCCTTTCTTCAAATGCGTCAAGTCTCCTTGAGCTTCGGAATACAAAGAAACGCCACTATTCGGAGCTAATCCCACAGTTACTCGACCTCTCTTGCGTCGTGTCTGTTCGCTCCCCGCGCCTCGTAGCAGTGTTGTTGCAGTGGGGGGGCTCATTAAAATTTTGGGTTTTTTTGGACTATCTAAATCACTTTCTTCCTTCCCATCCCCCCCTTTTCTACTCCGCATGCTTCCCCCTCTGCAAATATCAGCTGACCTTCCGACATCTTTTCTCTGTTGATAGGCAAAACAACCACTAAAATTAGAAAGTAATTTGTAATTTGAGTGGAAGTCACTCGGAAAAGTAGTTAAAGTAAACTACGAATTACTAGAATATAAATGTAATTAAAAGTTACTAAACTACCCAGAAAAGTAGTTAAACTACAGTAACTTGAGTAAAGTAGTTGAACTACGTACAAGTCTGGCCCGGCAGGCGCTCTGCGTAAGGGCTTTCACCTATCTGCCTAGCCCCGCACACCACCACATGGGCCAAGAAAGGTGTAGTTTTACTGCAGAGGAGAAATCAGCAGGGTCCAAGATGGTGACAATGGAGGATGGGGGACTGTTCCAGTGGCTGATGGCTTGAGAAAGGAATGACCAATTGAAAGCGTTAGTAGAGTCAGAAATGGGCTTGATGGTGCATACGTTGTTGAGGCGAGAAGATGTTCGGTCGGGGGGTAATAACAAAGTGGTTTTGAGGTCGGGAATGTGGTAGTAGATTTTGTGAATAAAGCACAGCTGAGAGACTTTTCTGCGAAGCTGCAAAGAGGACATGGTTAGTTCAGTTTTTAGCGCTGAGACACTGAAAAAAAAAAAGTCATAAGTGGATGAAATGAAGCGAGCAGCTCTGTTCTGAAGTGCCTCTATAGGGTATTGATGAGGTACAGTCGATGGGTATTCCAGATGGTTGAAGCATATTCTATTTTTGGTCTGACGTACGTGTCAAAGGTTAGCTTACGGACAAAGGGTGGAGCGTTTTTTAAGTTACGTCTGCTTAGTCCAAGAGTTCCAGATGAATCGGCAGTAATGACTTCAATGTGGTTATTCCAGGGAAGGTAAGGTGTTAGTTTTACACCAAGGTATTTATACACAGTAGCGGTCTCAATCAGATCGGAGTCCAAGAAGTAATTAAATGACAGAGTGGTTTTTTTTCTTGGTGAAGTGAATTAGCTTGCGTTTATACTTGTTTAATGACATAATCCACTCTTTGCACCAATTGTTAATTTTATCTGGATCTTCCTGAAGCTGGTTATTATTTTGCACACAAGTTACTTTGTTATGGATGACGCAGTCGTCGGCGAAAAAGCGTATTTTTGAAGAAAGCCCATTGTGAATGTCATTAATAAATATTGAAAAGAGTAAGGGCCCAAGTACGAACCCCTGGGGAACACCAGAAGATACATTTATTAAGGAAGATTCATGATCATTAGGACGTGACCTCTACACGGGAAAAAAGAAAGTCACGAACCCATGCCAACGGTTATTGGTCGAGGCAAAAAGATGATAGCTTGGAAAGAAGGCGTTGATGAAAGACACGGCCGATCGCTTTGAAAAAAAAAAAAAAAAAAAAAAAAAAAATTGCGACAGTTTGGACGTGACATTCAAGGTTAGTGTGCGAGTCATGGATGAAGTCGCAGAGTTGTGTTTCGCAGGAAAGTACCTTTTGAAAACCGTGCTTCTGTTTAAAGAAAAGAAATGGGATGATAGGTGCCTCATGATATTGGAGTAGAGGATATGCTCAAGTAGTTTGCAAGAAATTGAAGTCAAAGGAATAGGGCGATAATTAGATGCGGAAGAGCGGCTGCCCTGTTTAAAGACTGGGAATTACCCTTCCCACCTTTTGGTCAGATGGAAGGCAGCTTTGAGATAAGGACTGAATAAAGATGAGTTTCAAATACTCACTAGAAATAACACTGGTGTTTTATTTTAAATTTTAGAGTTGATGTTATCGGTTCCAGCGGACGAAGTAAGTTTTAGTTTATCAATCAATGTTTTAATACCGGTGGAGTTAACGTTAATAGGATGCATGCGCTCGTAAAGCTCTTCAGGGAGAGTGGGGACGGAGTCCAAGCACTCGTTAGTAAACAGTGATGAAAAGTATTCGTTAAACACAGAACGATCATGCTCGACGTTGCACATCCGACATTCCTAACTCTCCCCATCTTCCTAAACGTCCGTGTGTGTCCTAACACCAGAAACCGGAATTTTAAAGGTTAAAAACGGCACGTTGCGAATATGGAACGCGCACTTTCATGCAAAGCTGATGTCAAGTGACTCAAATCGAAAAACATGCATATTTACAATTTTGTTATCTCTTCTGGTGAAGGCTAAGTAACCGTTGCATCCGTTTTCGCGCACGAAACGGTGACTCCCATAGAGAGTAAGAACGCCAGTGATTGCCTTTATTTTAACAATGTAAACACACTTGCAGGCGTGCGCTGATGAAGCCTCAAAATCAAAGCTCTCGTAGTGTGATTCGTGACTGCGCCGGCTACTACCCAACCTCGTTGTCACGCCACTTTCTGCAAGCAAACACTAAAATTGCCATTAAACATACAAAAACGACATTGATACAATTATCTTCTAGAATATCACCTTATTTAGTCATAACTGTTTCAATAGGCACTACAAGTTGTATTCATTTTAAGAAGAAGCAAATTTTTTTTTTTTTTTTTCGTGAGAAAAAACAAAATATCAATGTTAAGTCTGGTAACGTTGTAATTTTGCCGAATCATTGCCAAATCTTTAGAAAAGTTCGACAAAAGTTGCGCCGAATTTTCGATTTGGGGGGGAGGGGAGAGGGTCTGGTTTGCCCCCCCACTCAAAAACAAGTTGGTACGCCACTGGCAGAGAGAAAATGCACTCGCTTTTTCCCGTAGAAATGCATTACCGGAAGTCAATTTCTGACTGCATGCTGTCTGCTTCAATTTGCAACAGCACACTAGCGCCAGCTGAGCCTCTAGCGTTTATTGTAATAACTCTATGGTTTGGAGTAGGGGCGTCGCGAACTTTTGTCGAACCGGATTTTTAGGTCGAACTTTCAGAGTTCGACTATGTCGAACCGGTTCGACGAACCTTCGAACTTTTGACCAGATTTGACCGGTTCGACCAGGTTCGACTTTGTGGACAGTGTAGCCAGACCTTGATACAAGCATAACTAGGTTTGGAGACATGAAGCAATTGACCCCGTAAGTGATGACGTCACAACTTGGCGTCTGGGTCCAAACAAACCGTTGCTAGGGGCGTTGCTATGGACTAATGCATGGAGACTCCACACGAGGCTAGATTTTCGCTTATAAGTAAGTAAATAATTTTTTGTAAGCAACCTAACTTCTTGATATCTAATTATGAAGATGTTCTTGTCATCTCAGCGTCGTATTGCAACGATGAAAGCCATTTCTGAAGTGTTCCACTCCACTTTGCTTTGGTAGCAGACGACACGATAGATTTGCTGGCCTCTGTTGCAGCGGGCGTCTTCATTGAATTGCGTCGGTAAACGAGCAACACAAGCAAGTGCATCGCCCTCACCGCAGAGGCTTCCGCAATGTGTTTTTTTCTGTGAAGAACCCTGCTTAGTTCAGAGGGGCGAAAATTCCGTAAAATAAAACCACGTCATGCAGATCAGTTACGACGACGACCTGAAGTGCATTACCGGTGTAGTGCAGGCCAGCATAAGAAACAAATCGTACGCCATCGAGATAAGTCGTTTGTTATTATTATTATTGAGGTTGTCAGGTTATTAAAATATTGCGTGTCTGTCGCAATTTCGCAATTTTTTTTTTTTATAGATTAATTTTAGTGGATGTGCCCTTTCGGTGAAGATCTTCATCGAACCCGCGATGAGAGTACAATCTGTAATAAACTCACCTTATGTTTTTTATCGAGTTCTTTTGCGTTTTGGGGTTTTGCGGAAATCTGAAGAAACTGCAAGAATCTTTCTCTACGCGATGGTTAGAATCAGATACGAAGCACCCTCCCATAGCGCGAGTCCGCAAACAAAATTTGGGATCTCTACCGATCGCCTGAAGTGCTTTCTCACGGGTGCATTGCGATCTTTTAGCAGCCGATCATCTCGATCGACGCCCGGACTTTCGATAAACCATATTTGGCATCGCACCCCACTATGAACTCTTATAAGTGTCTGAAACTCATTATATTTCAAACAAATGCAATATCAGAATATCGTCTTTATTCACCCGATTCAGACGCTGGCGCCGGCTTGGCCGGCAGGTGTGTGGCAGACGGCATTCTTCTTGCATTCTTGCAATGTAATTTGGCTTTATTGCTTTAGCAGTCGACTGAGTTTTGTCTCTTTCTTCTTGTCTGATTTTTATTCATTTATTTATGTATTTATTTTATGTGTGCCAGTAATGCACACAATAGGAGGATTTCAGTGTAGCAGCCCGCTGGACGCCAGGTCCCGCATACAAGCACACCAGTGCTTTTGCGGGCCTGCATATGTATTATGTTTATGATGTGAATAAAATTTCTCATTATTATTTCTTATTATTATTATTATTCGTCGTCTGCTGCAGGCATCTTGAGGACCGGAAGTTGCAGTCGTAAATATTTCAGAAACAAGCAATTACCGGCACACTTCTGTCGCAAGATATATGACATTCAAGCTTTCTATATCTGTAATTTTTAGAAGTTTAAATCCTACTCACTATTTTTGAGCGGTCGGGTTTTCGTAGCGAAACCTAGCCACATGTATTTGTCCATAACAACGACCCTAGCAACGGTTTGTTTGGACCCATGACGTCACATTTACGGAGTCAATGGTGAGGGTGCAGGCTCCAAACCTAGAGCATAGTTGTAAACCCGAGACTGGGGATACGGACAAGGGACATAGAACGACAGGGACAACTTCGTCCGTGTCGTTCTGTGTTTTGTCCCTTGTCCGTATCACCAGTCTCGGGTTTACAACTATGATCTAGGTTTGGAGATTTTTTTTTTTTTTTTATCCAAAGGGTTATTTTAATTTTATGAACAGTTGCAATTAAAAGAAACCAAATCTAATCACTGAAGAAGTTGGTAACTTAATTTTTTTGTAGTGTATTAAGTGAAATAACCAATCAGCGCCGCACTTAATTAATCCCTTAGCCATTACTATCCAGCCTGTCGCGCATGCGCAGACGTGTCGAACCTCAATACAAGGTTCGTCGAACATTCCACTAAAAGTTCGAAAAAGTCGAACCTGGTCGAACTCGAACCTCGGCCGGTTCGCGACACCCCTAGTTTGGAGCGGGTAGCTCCTGCCATCTGTAGTATAATATTCAAAATTCATTGTTAGCAAAACTTCCTTGTTTTCTTACTACGAAAATAACTTTTCTTACAATTTTTAAGGTTAACTGAAACTTTATGTATGTAGCGTCAAAAGGTTTGGGTGATGTGTGCGTGGTATGAATTTATTAAACAATTTATCCAGCCGCAGGGAACCTCATGGGACAGGCTGCCAACATTGCAGTCAATTGAAGATGGCCGCTTCCGTCCGCGTAAACTCTGTTCTTTCAAAAGTTTTGAAATCTTTTTTTTCCTCTCACGCGAGGTTGGTCAGCACTGGACCGCATCAGACGTCATCGACAGCCGAAGCGTTAAGAGACCATTACACCAGTTTTGGCTACCAAAAGGTCGCCGAGCATGAAAAAACGGAGAAAGGCAAGTGAACGTGACTTCCTGGTGTAGCAGTTTCGACGAGTTTCTTGCCGCTGTGAAGTAGCGGTGGTAGTGGACGTGTTAGCTGTTTATCTACCCTGAAGAGCTACAACGCCTCACAAAAAACAGTGGCACGGTAAACGTGTGTGGTGCCGCACTGCGTGATATCTTTGCTGTTACGCTTGCCTCTATGATGGACCGCAGCTAACGCTACGAGCCATCCCAGCCAATCCAGTGCTGTGAACAAATCACGTGACTACGTGCCCCATGCGTCGTTGCCACTGATACATATTGTAGTAGGCTGGATCACACATCGGGAGCCCGTTGGTGTCGCCACCGGCGGCCATTGCTTGACACCGGGCAATACACGCAAGTCTATGGGAGAAACGCACAAAAGTAAGAATATTGAAGCATGTACGCTGTGCTCGGAGGCGAGTATTTTATGGTGTGCTGCGATCCT